>NW_026518839.1:0-358 GCF_027172205.1 Podarcis raffonei | reverse complement strand
TCATTACATTTTAATGGCCCAGTTGGGTGTGAACCAATGCAGTTGGGCTTCCAAGCGAAAACTTCTAGTTAATTTATGCCACGATTCGTCTTAAGAAACAAATTGGACTCCCAAGAGGAAGCTTATGTCTTGTGGGGAGGATGTGGTACTTCAGGAAAAAGTAAGGCTGAAATCCTCTGACCCTGAACCTGTCTCACAAACCGATTAGAGTTAATATAATGTACTTGGACTTCCAAAAAGTTTTCAACAAGAACCCCTGAGTAAGCTTAGCAATTAAGGGAAAAGAGGAAAGGTCCTCCTGTGGATCAGGAATTGGTTAAGCAGGAAGCAGGGAGTGGGAATGAATTGACATTTCTCT
>NW_026518838.1:0-1042 GCF_027172205.1 Podarcis raffonei | reverse complement strand
TTTATCACAGGAAAAGAAATCAGCCCTCAACAACATAACCGGCAGAAAAAGATTTTTTTGAAAAAATCCTAAACCCCGGGGTCACAATTTCATAAAAAATCTGACTTTTGGCAATTCACTCAAAAATGGTGCCAAACGGTTCCAAATGATCCCCTGAAAGGTTTGGCGGTTGAAACAGAAGGCTTTTTATCACAGGAAAAGAAATCAGCCCTCAACTACTTAACCGGCAGAAAAAGATTTTTTTGAAAAAATCCTAAGCCCCGGGGTCAAAATTTCATAAAAAATCTGACTTTTGGCAATTCACTAAAAAATTGTGCCAAAAGGTTCCAAATTCTCCGCTGAAAGGTTTGGCGGTTGAAACAGAAGGCTTTTTATCACAGGAAAAGAAATCAGCCCTCAACAACATAACTGGCAGAAAAATATTTTTTTGAAAAAATCCTAAGCCCCGGGGTCACAATTTCATAAAAATTCTTACTTTCGGCAATTCACTCAAAAATGGTGCCAGACGGTTGCAAATGATCCTCTGAAAGCTTTGGGAATGGAAATAGAAGAAATCAGCCCTCGACAACTTAACAGGCAGAAAAAGATTTTTTTGAAAAAATCCCTAAGCACTGGGTCACAATTTCATAAAAAATCTGACTTTCGGCAATTCACTCAAAAATGGTGCCAAACGGTTCCAAATGATCCCCTGACAGGTTTGGCGGTTGAAACAGAAGGCTTTTTATCACAGGAAAAGAAATCAGCCCTCAACAACTTAACTGGCAGAAAAAGATTTTTTTGAAAAAATCCTAAGCCCCGGCGTCACAATTTCATAAAAAATCTGACTTTTGGCAATTCACTCAAAAATTGTGCCAAAAAGGTTCCAAATTCTCCCCTTAAATAATTGGCGTTCGAAACAGATGGCTTTTTATCACAGGACACGCAATCAGCCCTCGACAACTTAACCGACAGAAAAAGATTTTTTTGAAAAAATCCTAAGCCCCGGGGTCACAATTTCATAAAAAATCTGACTTTTGGCAATTCACTCAAAAATGGTGCCAGA
>NW_026518837.1:0-6473 GCF_027172205.1 Podarcis raffonei | reverse complement strand
AAAACCCTTTTTGTTCCTTCTTCAGCCGCTGCCCTACAAGCTCTGACAAGCTCCTCCCACAGCTAATCACCTACCTCAACAGAAGCCCTGCCCCCTCTGACCTTTGCACAGAGAAAGCAGCTAATCAGCCACAAGAAACTCACACAAGAAAACCCTTTTTGTTCCTTCTTCAGCCGCTGCCCTATCAAGCTCTGACAAGCTCCTCCCACAGCTAATCACCTACCTCAACAGAAGCCCTGCCCCCTCTGACCTTTGCACAGAGAAAAGCAGCTAATCAGCCACAAGAAACTCACACAAGAAAACCCTTTTTGTTCCTTCTTCAGCCGCTGCCCTACAAGCTCTGACAAGCTCCTCCCACAGCTAATCACCTACCTCAACAGAAGCCCTGCCCCCTCTGACCTTTGCACAGAGAAAGCAGCTAATCAGCCACAAGAAACTCACACAAGAAAACCCTTTTTGTTCCTTCTTCAGCCGCTGCCCTACAAGCTCTGACAAGCTCCTCCACAGCTAATCACCTACCTCAACAGAAGCCCTGCCCCCTCTGACCTTTGCACAGAGAAAGCAGCTAATCAGCCACAAGAAACTCACACAAGAAAACCCTTTTTGTTCCTTCTTCAGCCGCTGCCCTACAAGCTCTGACAAGCTCCTCCCACAGCTAATCACCTACCTCAACAGAAGCCCTGCCCCCTCTGACCTTTGCACAGAGAAAGCAGCTAATCAGCCACAAGAAACTCACACAAGAAAACCCTTTTTGTTCCTTCTTCAGCCGCTGCCCTACAAGCTCTGACAAGCTCCTCCCACAGCTAATCACCTACCTCAACAGAAGCCCTGCCCCTCTGACCTTTGCACAGAGAAAGCAGCTAATCAGCCACAAGAAACTCACACAAGAAAACCCTTTTTGTTCCTTCTTCAGCCGCTGCCCTACAAGCTCTGACAAGCTCCTCCCACAGCTAATCACCTACCTCAACAGAAGCCCTGCCCCCTCTGACCTTTGCACAGAGAAAGCAGCTAATCAGCCACAAGAAACTCACACAAGAAAACCCTTTTTGTTCCTTCTTCAGCCGCTGCCCTACAAGCTCTGACAAGCTCCTCCCACAGCTAATCACCTACCTCAACAGAAGCCCTGCCCCCTCTGACCTTTGCACAGAGAAAGCAGCTAATCAGCCACAAGAAACTCACACAAGAAAACCCTTTTTGTTCCTTCTTCAGCCGCTGCCCTACAAGCTCTGACAAGCTCCTCCCACAGCTAATCACCTACCTCAACAGAAGCCCTGCCCCTCTGACCTTTGCACAGAGAAAGCAGCTAATCAGCCACAAGAAACTCACACAAGAAAACCCTTTTTGTTCCTTCTTCAGCCGCTGCCCTACAAGCTCTGACAAGCTCCTCCCACAGCTAATCACCTACCTCAACAGAAGCCCTGCCCCCTCTGACCTTTGCACAGAGAAAGCAGCTAATCAGCCACAAGAAACTCACACAAGAAAACCCTTTTTGTTCCTTCTTCAGCCGCTGCCCTACAAGCTCTGACAAGCTCCTCCCACAGCTAATCACCTACCTCAACAGAAGCCCTGCCCCCTCTGACCTTTGCACAGAGAAAGCAGCTAATCAGCCACAAGAAACTCACACAAGAAAACCCTTTTTGTTCCTTCTTCAGCCGCTGCCCTACAAGCTCTGACAAGCTCCTCCCACAGCTAATCACCTACCTCAACAGAAGCCCTGCCCCCTCTGACCTTTGCACAGAGAAAGCAGCTAATCAGCCACAAGAAACTCACACAAGAAAACCCTTTTTGTTCCTTCTTCAGCCGCTGCCCTACAAGCTCTGACAAGCTCCTCCCACAGCTAATCACCTACCTCAACAGAAGCCCTGCCCCCTCTGACCTTTGCACAGAGAAAGCAGCTAATCAGCCACAAGAAACTCACACAAGAAAACCCTTTTTGTTCCTTCTTCAGCCGCTGCCCTACAAGCTCTGACAAGCTCCTCCCACAGCTAATCACCTACCTCAACAGAAGCCCTGCCCCCTCTGACCTTTGCACAGAGAAAGCAGCTAATCAGCCACAAGAAACTCACACAAGAAAACCCTTTTTGTTCCTTCTTCAGCCGCTGCCCTACAAGCTCTGACAAGCTCCTCCCACAGCTAATCACCTACCTCAACAGAAGCCCTGCCCCCTCTGACCTTTGCACAGAGAAAGCAGCTAATCAGCCACAAGAAACTCACACAAGAAAACCCTTTTTGTTCCTTCTTCAGCCGCTGCCCTACAAGCTCTGACAAGCTCCTCCCACAGCTAATCACCTACCTCAACAGAAGCCCTGCCCCCTCTGACCTTTGCACAGAGAAAGCAGCTAATCAGCCACAAGAAACTCACACAAGAAAACCCTTTTTGTTCCTTCTTCAGCCGCTGCCCTACAAGCTCTGACAAGCTCCTCCCACAGCTAATCACCTACCTCAACAGAAGCCCTGCCCCCTCTGACCTTTGCACAGAGAAAGCAGCTAATCAGCCACAAGAAACTCACACAAGAAAACCCTTTTTGTTCCTTCTTCAGCCGCTGCCCTACAAGCTCTGACAAGCTCCTCCCACAGCTAATCACCTACCTCAACAGAAGCCCTGCCCCCTCTGACCTTTGCACAGAGAAAGCAGCTAATCAGCCACAAGAAACTCACACAAGAAAACCCTTTTTGTTCCTTCTTCAGCCGCTGCCCTACAAGCTCTGACAAGCTCCTCCCACAGCTAATCACCTACCTCAACAGAAGCCCTGCCCCCTCTGACCTTTGCACAGAGAAAGCAGCTAATCAGCCACAAGAAACTCACACAAGAAAACCCTTTTTGTTCCTTCTTCAGCCGCTGCCCTACAAGCTCTGACAAGCTCCTCCCACAGCTAATCACCTACCTCAACAGAAGCCCTGCCCCCTCTGACCTTTGCACAGAGAAAGCAGCTAATCAGCCACAAGAAACTCACACAAGAAAACCCTTTTTGTTCCTTCTTCAGCCGCTGCCCTACAAGCTCTGACAAGCTCCTCCCACAGCTAATCACCTACCTCAACAGAAGCCCTGCCCCCTCTGACCTTTGCACAGAGAAAGCAGCTAATCAGCCACAAGAAACTCACACAAGAAAACCCTTTTTGTTCCTTCTTCAGCCGCTGCCCTACAAGCTCTGACAAGCTCCTCCCACAGCTAATCACCTACCTCAACAGAAGCCCTGCCCCCTCTGACCTTTGCACAGAGAAAGCAGCTAATCAGCCACAAGAAACTCACACAAGAAAACCCTTTTTGTTCCTTCTTCAGCCGCTGCCCTACAAGCTCTGACAAGCTCCTCCCACAGCTAATCACCTACCTCAACAGAAGCCCTGCCCCCTCTGACCTTTGCACAGAGAAAGCAGCTAATCAGCCACAAGAAACTCACACAAGAAAACCCTTTTTGTTCCTTCTTCAGCCGCTGCCCTACAAGCTCTGACAAGCTCCTCCCACAGCTAATCACCTACCTCAACAGAAGCCCTGCCCCCTCTGACCTTTGCACAGAGAAAGCAGCTAATCAGCCACAAGAAACTCACACAAGAAAACCCTTTTTGTTCCTTCTTCAGCCGCTGCCCTACAAGCTCTGACAAGCTCCTCCCACAGCTAATCACCTACCTCAACAGAAGCCCTGCCCCCTCTGACCTTTGCACAGAGAAAGCAGCTAATCAGCCACAAGAAACTCACACAAGAAAACCCTTTTTGTTCCTTCTTCAGCCGCTGCCCTACAAGCTCTGACAAGCTCCTCCCACAGCTAATCACCTACCTCAACAGAAGCCCTGCCCCCTCTGACCTTTGCACAGAGAAAGCAGCTAATCAGCCACAAGAAACTCACACAAGAAAACCCTTTTTGTTCCTTCTTCAGCCGCTGCCCTACAAGCTCTGACAAGCTCCTCCCACAGCTAATCACCTACCTCAACAGAAGCCCTGCCCCCTCTGACCTTTGCACAGAGAAAGCAGCTAATCAGCCACAAGAAACTCACACAAGAAAACCCTTTTTGTTCCTTCTTCAGCCGCTGCCCTACAAGCTCTGACAAGCTCCTCCCACAGCTAATCACCTACCTCAACAGAAGCCCTGCCCCCTCTGACCTTTGCACAGAGAAAGCAGCTAATCAGCCACAAGAAACTCACACAAGAAAACCCTTTTTGTTCCTTCTTCAGCCGCTGCCCTACAAGCTCTGACAAGCTCCTCCCACAGCTAATCACCTACCTCAACAGAAGCCCTGCCCCCTCTGACCTTTGCACAGAGAAAGCAGCTAATCAGCCACAAGAAACTCACACAAGAAAACCCTTTTTGTTCCTTCTTCAGCCGCTGCCCTACAAGCTCTGACAAGCTCCTCCCACAGCTAATCACCTACCTCAACAGAAGCCCTGCCCCCTCTGACCTTTGCACAGAGAAAGCAGCTAATCAGCCACAAGAAACTCACACAAGAAAACCCTTTTTGTTCCTTCTTCAGCCGCTGCCCTACAAGCTCTGACAAGCTCCTCCCACAGCTAATCACCTACCTCAACAGAAGCCCTGCCCCCTCTGACCTTTGCACAGAGAAAGCAGCTAATCAGCCACAAGAAACTCACACAAGAAAACCCTTTTTGTTCCTTCTTCAGCCGCTGCCCTACAAGCTCTGACAAGCTCCTCCCACAGCTAATCACCTACCTCAACAGAAGCCCTGCCCCCTCTGACCTTTGCACAGAGAAAGCAGCTAATCAGCCACAAGAAACTCACACAAGAAAACCCTTTTTGTTCCTTCTTCAGCCGCTGCCCTACAAGCTCTGACAAGCTCCTCCCACAGCTAATCACCTACCTCAACAGAAGCCCTGCCCCCTCTGACCTTTGCACAGAGAAAGCAGCTAATCAGCCACAAGAAACTCACACAAGAAAACCCTTTTTGTTCCTTCTTCAGCCGCTGCCCTACAAGCTCTGACAAGCTCCTCCCACAGCTAATCACCTACCTCAACAGAAGCCCTGCCCCCTCTGACCTTTGCACAGAGAAAGCAGCTAATCAGCCACAAGAAACTCACACAAGAAAACCCTTTTTGTTCCTTCTTCAGCCGCTGCCCTACAAGCTCTGACAAGCTCCTCCCACAGCTAATCACCTACCTCAACAGAAGCCCTGCCCCCTCTGACCTTTGCACAGAGAAAGCAGCTAATCAGCCACAAGAAACTCACACAAGAAAACCCTTTTTGTTCCTTCTTCAGCCGCTGCCCTACAAGCTCTGACAAGCTCCTCCCACAGCTAATCACCTACCTCAACAGAAGCCCTGCCCCCTCTGACCTTTGCACAGAGAAAGCAGCTAATCAGCCACAAGAAACTCACACAAGAAAACCCTTTTTGTTCCTTCTTCAGCCGCTGCCCTACAAGCTCTGACAAGCTCCTCCCACAGCTAATCACCTACCTCAACAGAAGCCCTGCCCCCTCTGACCTTTGCACAGAGAAAGCAGCTAATCAGCCACAAGAAACTCACACAAGAAAACCCTTTTTGTTCCTTCTTCAGCCGCTGCCCTACAAGCTCTGACAAGCTCCTCCCACAGCTAATCACCTACCTCAACAGAAGCCCTGCCCCCTCTGACCTTTGCACAGAGAAAGCAGCTAATCAGCCACAAGAAACTCACACAAGAAAACCCTTTTTGTTCCTTCTTCAGCCGCTGCCCTACAAGCTCTGACAAGCTCCTCCCACAGCTAATCACCTACCTCAACAGAAGCCCTGCCCCCTCTGACCTTTGCACAGAGAAAGCAGCTAATCAGCCACAAGAAACTCACACAAGAAAACCCTTTTTGTTCCTTCTTCAGCCGCTGCCCTACAAGCTCTGACAAGCTCCTCCCACAGCTAATCACCTACCTCAACAGAAGCCCTGCCCCCTCTGACCTTTGCACAGAGAAAGCAGCTAATCAGCCACAAGAAACTCACACAAGAAAACCCTTTTTGTTCCTTCTTCAGCCGCTGCCCTACAAGCTCTGACAAGCTCCTCCCACAGCTAATCACCTACCTCAACAGAAGCCCTGCCCCCTCTGACCTTTGCACAGAGAAAGCAGCTAATCAGCCACAAGAAACTCACACAAGAAAACCCTTTTTGTTCCTTCTTCAGCCGCTGCCCTACAAGCTCTGACAAGCTCCTCCCACAGCTAATCACCTACCTCAACAGAAGCCCTGCCCCCTCTGACCTTTGCACAGAGAAAGCAGCTAATCAGCCACAAGAAACTCACACAAGAAAACCCTTTTTGTTCCTTCTTCAGCCGCTGCCCTACAAGCTCTGACAAGCTCCTCCCACAGCTAATCACCTACCTCAACAGAAGCCCTGCCCCCTCTGACCTTTGCACAGAGAAAGCAGCTAATCAGCCACAAGAAACTCACACAAGAAAACCCTTTTTGTTCCTTCTTCAGCCGCTGCCCTACAAGCTCTGACAAGCTCCTCCCACAGCTAATCACCTACCTCAACAGAAGCCCTGCCCCCTCTGACCTTTGCACA
>NW_026518836.1:0-7317 GCF_027172205.1 Podarcis raffonei | reverse complement strand
CTTTTTGTTCCTTCTTCAGCCGCTGCCCTACAATCTCTGACAAGCTCCTCCCACAGCTAATCACCTACCTCAACAGAAGCCCTGCCCCCTCTGACCTTTGCACAGAGAAAGCAGCTAATCAGCCACAAGAAACTCACACAAGAAAACCCTTTTTGTTCCTTCTTCAGCCGCTGCCCTACAATCTCTGACAAGCTCCTCCCACAGCTAATCACCTACCTCAACAGAAGCCCTGCCCCCTCTGACCTTTGCACAGAGAAAGCAGCTAATCAGCCACAAGAAACTCACACAAGAAAACCCTTTTTGTTCCTTCTTCAGCCGCTGCCCTACAATCTCTGACAAGCTCCTCCCACAGCTAATCACCTACCTCAACAGAAGCCCTGCCCCTCTGACCTTTGCACAGAGAAAGCAGCTAATCAGCCACAAGAAACTCACACAAGAAAACCCTTTTTGTTCCTTCTTCAGCCGCTGCCCTACAATCTCTGACAAGCTCCTCCCACAGCTAATCACCTACCTCAACAGAAGCCCTGCCCCCTCTGACCTTTGCACAGAGAAAGCAGCTAATCAGCCACAAGAAACTCACACAAGAAAACCCTTTTTGTTCCTTCTTCAGCCGCTGCCCTACAAGCTCTGACAAGCTCCTCCCACAGCTAATCACCTACCTCAACAGAAGCCCTGCCCCCTCTGACCTTTGCACAGAGAAAGCAGCTAATCAGCCACAAGAAACTCACACAAGAAAACCCTTTTTGTTCCTTCTTCAGCCGCTGCCCTACAAGCTCTGACAAGCTCCTCCCACAGCTAATCACCTACCTCAACAGAAGCCCTGCCCCCTCTGACCTTTGCACAGAGAAAGCAGCTAATCAGCCACAAGAAACTCACACAAGAAAACCCTTTTTGTTCCTTCTTCAGCCGCTGCCCTACAAGCTCTGACAAGCTCCTCCCACAGCTAATCACCTACCTCAACAGAAGCCCTGCCCCCTCTGACCTTTGCACAGAGAAAGCAGCTAATCAGCCACAAGAAACTCACACAAGAAAACCCTTTTTGTTCCTTCTTCAGCCGCTGCCCTACAAGCTCTGACAAGCTCCTCCCACAGCTAATCACCTACCTCAACAGAAGCCCTGCCCCTCTGACCTTTGCACAGAGAAAGCAGCTAATCAGCCACAAGAAACTCACACAAGAAAACCCTTTTTGTTCCTTCTTCAGCCGCTGCCCTACAAGCTCTGACAAGCTCCTCCCACAGCTAATCACCTACCTCAACAGAAGCCCTGCCCCCTCTGACCTTTGCACAGAGAAAGCAGCTAATCAGCCACAAGAAACTCACACAAGAAAACCCTTTTTGTTCCTTCTTCAGCCGCTGCCCTACAAGCTCTGACAAGCTCCTCCCACAGCTAATCACCTACCTCAACAGAAGCCCTGCCCCCTCTGACCTTTGCACAGAGAAAGCAGCTAATCAGCCACAAGAAACTCACACAAGAAAACCCTTTTTGTTCCTTCTTCAGCCGCTGCCCTACAAGCTCTGACAAGCTCCTCCCACAGCTAATCACCTACCTCAACAGAAGCCCTGCCCCCTCTGACCTTTGCACAGAGAAAGCAGCTAATCAGCCACAAGAAACTCACACAAGAAAACCCTTTTTGTTCCTTCTTCAGCCGCTGCCCTACAAGCTCTGACAAGCTCCTCCCACAGCTAATCACCTACCTCAACAGAAGCCCTGCCCCCTCTGACCTTTGCACAGAGAAAGCAGCTAATCAGCCACAAGAAACTCACACAAGAAAACCCTTTTTGTTCCTTCTTCAGCCGCTGCCCTACAAGCTCTGACAAGCTCCTCCCACAGCTAATCACCTACCTCAACAGAAGCCCTGCCCCCTCTGACCTTTGCACAGAGAAAGCAGCTAATCAGCCACAAGAAACTCACACAAGAAAACCCTTTTTGTTCCTTCTTCAGCCGCTGCCCTACAATCTCTGACAAGCTCCTCCCACAGCTAATCACCTACCTCAACAGAAGCCCTGCCCCCTCTGACCTTTGCACAGAGAAAGCAGCTAATCAGCCACAAGAAACTCACACAAGAAAACCCTTTTTGTTCCTTCTTCAGCCGCTGCCCTACAATCTCTGACAAGCTCCTCCCACAGCTAATCACCTACCTCAACAGAAGCCCTGCCCCCTCTGACCTTTGCACAGAGAAAGCAGCTAATCAGCCACAAGAAACTCACACAAGAAAACCCTTTTTGTTCCTTCTTCAGCCGCTGCCCTACAATCTCTGACAAGCTCCTCCCACAGCTAATCACCTACCTCAACAGAAGCCCTGCCCCCTCTGACCTTTGCACAGAGAAAGCAGCTAATCAGCCACAAGAAACTCACACAAGAAAACCCTTTTTGTTCCTTCTTCAGCCGCTGCCCTACAATCTCTGACAAGCTCCTCCCACAGCTAATCACCTACCTCAACAGAAGCCCTGCCCCCTCTGACCTTTGCACAGAGAAAGCAGCTAATCAGCCACAAGAAACTCACACAAGAAAACCCTTTTTGTTCCTTCTTCAGCCGCTGCCCTACAATCTCTGACAAGCTCCTCCCACAGCTAATCACCTACCTCAACAGAAGCCCTGCCCCCTCTGACCTTTGCACAGAGAAAGCAGCTAATCAGCCACAAGAAACTCACACAAGAAAACCCTTTTTGTTCCTTCTTCAGCCGCTGCCCTACAATCTCTGACAAGCTCCTCCCACAGCTAATCACCTACCTCAACAGAAGCCCTGCCCCCTCTGACCTTTGCACAGAGAAAGCAGCTAATCAGCCACAAGAAACTCACACAAGAAAACCCTTTTTGTTCCTTCTTCAGCCGCTGCCCTACAATCTCTGACAAGCTCCTCCCACAGCTAATCACCTACCTCAACAGAAGCCCTGCCCCCTCTGACCTTTGCACAGAGAAAGCAGCTAATCAGCCACAAGAAACTCACACAAGAAAACCCTTTTTGTTCCTTCTTCAGCCGCTGCCCTACAAGCTCTGACAAGCTCCTCCCACAGCTAATCACCTACCTCAACAGAAGCCCTGCCCCTCTGACCTTTGCACAGAGAAAGCAGCTAATCAGCCACAAGAAACTCACACAAGAAAACCCTTTTTGTTCCTTCTTCAGCCGCTGCCCTACAATCTCTGACAAGCTCCTCCCACAGCTAATCACCTACCTCAACAGAAGCCCTGCCCCCTCTGACCTTTGCACAGAGAAAGCAGCTAATCAGCCACAAGAAACTCACACAAGAAAACCCTTTTTGTTCCTTCTTCAGCCGCTGCCCTACAAGCTCTGACAAGCTCCTCCCACAGCTAATCACCTACCTCAACAGAAGCCCTGCCCCCTCTGACCTTTGCACAGAGAAAGCAGCTAATCAGCCACAAGAAACTCACACAAGAAAACCCTTTTTGTTCCTTCTTCAGCCGCTGCCCTACAAGCTCTGACAAGCTCCTCCCACAGCTAATCACCTACCTCAACAGAAGCCCTGCCCCCTCTGACCTTTGCACAGAGAAAGCAGCTAATCAGCCACAAGAAACTCACACAAGAAAACCCTTTTTGTTCCTTCTTCAGCCGCTGCCCTACAAGCTCTGACAAGCTCCTCCCACAGCTAATCACCTACCTCAACAGAAGCCCTGCCCCCTCTGACCTTTGCACAGAGAAAGCAGCTAATCAGCCACAAGAAACTCACACAAGAAAACCCTTTTTGTTCCTTCTTCAGCCGCTGCCCTACAATCTCTGACAAGCTCTCCCACAGCTAATCACCTACCTCAACAGAAGCCCTGCCCCCTCTGACCTTTGCACAGAGAAAGCAGCTAATCAGCCACAAGAAACTCACACAAGAAAACCCTTTTTGTTCCTTCTTCAGCCGCTGCCCTACAATCTCTGACAAGCTCCTCCCACAGCTAATCACCTACCTCAACAGAAGCCCTGCCCCCTCTGACCTTTGCACAGAGAAAGCAGCTAATCAGCCACAAGAAACTCACACAAGAAAACCCTTTTTGTTCCTTCTTCAGCCGCTGCCCTACAAGCTCTGACAAGCTCCTCCCACAGCTAATCACCTACCTCAACAGAAGCCCTGCCCCCTCTGACCTTTGCACAGAGAAAGCAGCTAATCAGCCACAAGAAACTCACACAAGAAAACCCTTTTTGTTCCTTCTTCAGCCGCTGCCCTACAAGCTCTGACAAGCTCCTCCCACAGCTAATCACCTACCTCAACAGAAGCCCTGCCCCCTCTGACCTTTGCACAGAGAAAGCAGCTAATCAGCCACAAGAAACTCACACAAGAAAACCCTTTTTGTTCCTTCTTCAGCCGCTGCCCTACAAGCTCTGACAAGCTCCTCCACAGCTAATCACCTACCTCAACAGAAGCCCTGCCCCTCTGACCTTTGCACAGAGAAAGCAGCTAATCAGCCACAAGAAACTCACACAAGAAAACCCTTTTGTTCCTTCTTCAGCCGCTGCCCTACAAGCTCTGACAAGCTCCTCCCACAGCTAATCACCTACCTCAACAGAAGCCCTGCCCCCTCTGACCTTTGCACAGAGAAAGCAGCTAATCAGCCACAAGAAACTCACACAAGAAAACCCTTTTTGTTCCTTCTTCAGCCGCTGCCCTACAAGCTCTGACAAGCTCCTCCCACAGCTAATCACCTACCTCAACAGAAGCCCTGCCCCCTCTGACCTTTGCACAGAGAAAGCAGCTAATCAGCCACAAGAAACTCACACAAGAAAACCCTTTTTGTTCCTTCTTCAGCCGCTGCCCTACAAGCTCTGACAAGCTCCTCCCACAGCTAATCACCTACCTCAACAGAAGCCCTGCCCCCTCTGACCTTTGCACAGAGAAAGCAGCTAATCAGCCACAAGAAACTCACACAAGAAAACCCTTTTTGTTCCTTCTTCAGCCGCTGCCCTACAAGCTCTGACAAGCTCCTCCCACAGCTAATCACCTACCTCAACAGAAGCCCTGCCCCCTCTGACCTTTGCACAGAGAAAGCAGCTAATCAGCCACAAGAAACTCACACAAGAAAACCCTTTTTGTTCCTTCTTCAGCCGCTGCCCTACAAGCTCTGACAAGCTCCTCCCACAGCTAATCACCTACCTCAACAGAAGCCCTGCCCCCTCTGACCTTTGCACAGAGAAAGCAGCTAATCAGCCACAAGAAACTCACACAAGAAAACCCTTTTTGTTCCTTCTTCAGCCGCTGCCCTACAAGCTCTGACAAGCTCCTCCCACAGCTAATCACCTACCTCAACAGAAGCCCTGCCCCTCTGACCTTTGCACAGAGAAAGCAGCTAATCAGCCACAAGAAACTCACACAAGAAAACCCTTTTTGTTCCTTCTTCAGCCGCTGCCCTACAAGCTCTGACAAGCTCCTCCCACAGCTAATCACCTACCTCAACAGAAGCCCTGCCCCCTCTGACCTTTGCACAGAGAAAGCAGCTAATCAGCCACAAGAAACTCACACAAGAAAACCCTTTTTGTTCCTTCTTCAGCCGCTGCCCTACAATCTCTGACAAGCTCCTCCCACAGCTAATCACCTACCTCAACAGAAGCCCTGCCCCCTCTGACCTTTGCACAGAGAAAGCAGCTAATCAGCCACAAGAAACTCACACAAGAAAACCCTTTTTGTTCCTTCTTCAGCCGCTGCCCTACAAGCTCTGACAAGCTCCTCCCACAGCTAATCACCTACCTCAACAGAAGCCCTGCCCCCTCTGACCTTTGCACAGAGAAAGCAGCTAATCAGCCACAAGAAACTCACACAAGAAAACCCTTTTGTTCCTTCTTCAGCCGCTGCCCTACAATCTCTGACAAGCTCCTCCCACAGCTAATCACCTACCTCAACAGAAGCCCTGCCCCCTCTGACCTTTGCACAGAGAAAGCAGCTAATCAGCCACAAGAAACTCACACAAGAAAACCCTTTTTGTTCCTTCTTCAGCCGCTGCCCTACAATCTCTGACAAGCTCCTCCCACAGCTAATCACCTACCTCAACAGAAGCCCTGCCCCCTCTGACCTTTGCACAGAGAAAGCAGCTAATCAGCCACAAGAAACTCACACAAGAAAACCCTTTTTGTTCCTTCTTCAGCCGCTGCCCTACAATCTCTGACAAGCTCCTCCACAGCTAATCACCTACCTCAACAGAAGCCCTGCCCCCTCTGACCTTTGCACAGAGAAAGCAGCTAATCAGCCACAAGAAACTCACACAAGAAAACCCTTTTTGTTCCTTCTTCAGCCGCTGCCCTACAATCTCTGACAAGCTCCTCCCACAGCTAATCACCTACCTCAACAGAAGCCCTGCCCCCTCTGACCTTTGCACAGAGAAAGCAGCTAATCAGCCACAAGAACTCACACAAGAAACCCTTTTTGTTCCTTCTTCAGCCGCTGCCCTACAAGCTCTGACAAGCTCCTCCCACAGCTAATCACCTACCTCAACAGAAGCCCTGCCCCCTCTGACCTTTGCACAGAGAAAGCAGCTAATCAGCCACAAGAAACTCACACAAGAAAACCCTTTTTGTTCCTTCTTCAGCCGCTGCCCTACAATCTCTGACAAGCTCCTCCCACAGCTAATCACCTACCTCAACAGAAGCCCTGCCCCCTCTGACCTTTGCACAGAGAAAGCAGCTAATCAGCCACAAGAAACTCACACAAGAAAACCCTTTTTGTTCCTTCTTCAGCCGCTGCCCTACAATCTCTGACAAGCTCCTCCCACAGCTAATCACCTACCTCAACAGAAGCCTGCCCCCTCTGACCTTTGCACAGAGAAAGCAGCTAATCAGCCACAAGAAACTCACACAAGAAAACCCTTTTTGTTCCTTCTTCAGCCGCTGCCCTACAAGCTCTGACAAGCTCCTCCCACAGCTAATCACCTACCTCAACAGAAGCCCTGCCCCCTCTGACCTTTGCACAGAGAAAGCAGCTAATCAGCCACAAGAAACTCACACAAGAAAACCTTTTTGTTCCTTCTTCAGCCGCTGCCCTACAATCTCTGACAAGCTCCTCCCACAGCTAATCACCTACCTCAACAGAAGCCCTGCCCCTCTGACCTTTGCACAGAGAAAGCAGCTAATCAGCCACAAGAAACTCACACAAGAAAACCCTTTTTGTTCCTTCTTCAGCCGCTGCCCTACAAGCTCTGACAAGCTCCTCCCACAGCTAATCACCTACCTCAACAGAAGCCCTGCCCCCTCTGACCTTTGCACAGAGAAAGCAGCTAATCAGCCACAAGAAACTCACACAAGAAAACCCTTTTTGTTCCTTCTTCAGCCGCTGCCTCTACAAGCTCTGACAAGCTCCTCCCACAGCTAATCACCTACCTCAACAGAAG
>NW_026518835.1:0-8553 GCF_027172205.1 Podarcis raffonei | reverse complement strand
ACAACAACGGAGGAGGAGGAAAAGAGAGAGATCTCTCTCAACAACAACAACGGAGGAGGAGGAAAAGAGAGAGATCTCTCTCAACAACAACAACGGAGGAGGAGGAAAAGAGAGAGATCTCTCTCAACAACAACAACGGAGGAGGAGGAAAAGAGAGAGATCTCTCTCAACAACAACAACGGAGGAGGAGGAAAAGAGAGAGATCTCTCTCAACAACAACAACGGAGGAGGAGGAAAAGAGAGAGATCTCTCTCAACAACAACAACGGAGGAGGAGGAAAAGAGAGAGATCTCTCTCAACAACAACAACGGAGGAGGAGGAAAAGAGAGAGATCTCTCTCAACAACAACAACGGAGGAGGAGGAAAAGAGAGAGATCTCTCTCAACAACAACAACGGAGGAGGAGGAAAAGAGAGAGATCTCTCTCAACAACAACAACGGAGGAGGAGGAAAAGAGAGAGATCTCTCTCAACAACAACAACGGAGGAGGAGGAAAAGAGAGAGATCTCTCTCAACAACAACAACGGAGGAGGAGGAAAAGAGAGAGATCTCTCTCAACAACAACAACGGAGGAGGAGGAAAAGAGAGAGATCTCTCTCAACAACAACAACGGAGGAGGAGGAAAAGAGAGAGATCTCTCTCAACAACAACAACGGAGGAGGAGGAAAAGAGAGAGATCTCTCTCAACAACAACAACGGAGGAGGAGGAAAAGAGAGAGATCTCTCTCAACAACAACAACGGAGGAGGAGGAAAAGAGAGAGATCTCTCTCAACAACAACAACGGAGGAGGAGGAAAAGAGAGAGATCTCTCTCAACAACAACAACGGAGGAGGAGGAAAAGAGAGAGAGATCTCTCTCAACAACAACAACGGAGGAGGAGGAAAAGAGAGAGATCTCTCTCAACAACAACAACGGAGGAGGAGGAAAAGAGAGAGATCTCTCTCAACAACAACAACGGAGGAGGAGGAAAAGAGAGAGATCTCTCTCAACAACAACAACGGAGGAGGAGGAAAAGAGAGAGATCTCTCTCAACAACAACAACGGAGGAGGAGGAAAAGAGAGAGATCTCTCTCAACAACAACAACGGAGGAGGAGGAAAAGAGAGAGATCTCTCTCAACAACAACAACGGAGGAGGAGGAAAAGAGAGAGATCTCTCTCAACAACAACAACGGAGGAGGAGGAAAAGAGAGAGATCTCTCTCAACAACAACAACGGAGGAGGAGGAAAAGAGAGAGATCTCTCTCAACAACAACAACGGAGGAGGAGGAAAAGAGAGAGATCTCTCTCAACAACAACAACGGAGGAGGAGGAAAAGAGAGAGATCTCTCTCAACAACAACAACGGAGGAGGAGGAAAAGAGAGAGATCTCTCTCAACAACAACAACGGAGGAGGAGGAAAAGAGAGAGATCTCTCTCAACAACAACAACGGAGGAGGAGGAAAAGAGAGAGATCTCTCTCAACAACAACAACGGAGGAGGAGGAAAAGAGAGAGATCTCTCTCAACAACAACAACGGAGGAGGAGGAAAAGAGAGAGATCTCTCTCAACAACAACAACGGAGGAGGAGGAAAAGAGAGAGATCTCTCTCAACAACAACAACGGAGGAGGAGGAAAAGAGAGAGATCTCTCTCAACAACAACAACGGAGGAGGAGGAAAAGAGAGAGATCTCTCTCAACAACAACAACGGAGGAGGAGGAAAAGAGAGAGATCTCTCTCAACAACAACAACGGAGGAGGAGGAAAAGAGAGAGATCTCTCTCAACAACAACAACGGAGGAGGAGGAAAAGAGAGAGATCTCTCTCAACAACAACAACGGAGGAGGAGGAAAAGAGAGAGATCTCTCTCAACAACAACAACGGAGGAGGAGGAAAAGAGAGAGATCTCTCTCAACAACAACAACGGAGGAGGAGGAAAAGAGAGAGATCTCTCTCAACAACAACAACGGAGGAGGAGGAAAAGAGAGAGATCTCTCTCAACAACAACAACGGAGGAGGAGGAAAAGAGAGAGATCTCTCTCAACAACAACAACGGAGGAGGAGGAAAAGAGAGAGATCTCTCTCAACAACAACAACGGAGGAGGAGGAAAAGAGAGAGATCTCTCTCAACAACAACAACGGAGGAGGAGGAAAAGAGAGAGATCTCTCTCAACAACAACAACGGAGGAGGAGGAGGAAAAGAGAGAGATCTCTCTCAACAACAACAACGGAGGAGGAGGAAAAGAGAGAGATCTCTCTCAACAACAACAACGGAGGAGGAGGAAAAGAGAGAGATCTCTCTCAACAACAACAACGGAGGAGGAGGAAAAGAGAGAGATCTCTCTCAACAACAACAACGGAGGAGGAGGAAAAGAGAGAGATCTCTCTCAACAACAACAACGGAGGAGGAGGAAAAGAGAGAGATCTCTCTCAACAACAACAACGGAGGAGGAGGAAAAGAGAGAGATCTCTCTCAACAACAACAACGGAGGAGGAGGAAAAGAGAGAGATCTCTCTCAACAACAACAACGGAGGAGGAGGAAAAGAGAGAGATCTCTCTCAACAACAACAACGGAGGAGGAGGAAAAGAGAGAGATCTCTCTCAACAACAACAACGGAGGAGGAGGAAAAGAGAGAGATCTCTCTCAACAACAACAACGGAGGAGGAGGAAAAGAGAGAGATCTCTCTCAACAACAACAACGGAGGAGGAGGAAAAGAGAGAGATCTCTCTCAACAACAACAACGGAGGAGGAGGAAAAGAGAGAGATCTCTCTCAACAACAACAACGGAGGAGGAGGAAAAGAGAGAGATCTCTCTCAACAACAACAACGGAGGAGGAGGAAAAGAGAGAGATCTCTCTCAACAACAACAACGGAGGAGGAGGAAAAGAGAGAGATCTCTCTCAACAACAACAACGGAGGAGGAGGAAAAGAGAGAGATCTCTCTCAACAACAACAACGGAGGAGGAGGAAAAGAGAGAGATCTCTCTCAACAACAACAACGGAGGAGGAGGAAAAGAGAGAGATCTCTCTCAACAACAACAACGGAGGAGGAGGAAAAGAGAGAGATCTCTCTCAACAACAACAACGGAGGAGGAGGAAAAGAGAGAGATCTCTCTCAACAACAACAACGGAGGAGGAGGAAAAGAGAGAGATCTCTCTCAACAACAACAACGGAGGAGGAGGAAAAGAGAGAGATCTCTCTCAACAACAACAACGGAGGAGGAGGAAAAGAGAGAGATCTCTCTCAACAACAACAACGGAGGAGGAGGAAAAGAGAGAGATCTCTCTCAACAACAACAACGGAGGAGGAGGAAAAGAGAGAGATCTCTCTCAACAACAACAACGGAGGAGGAGGAAAAGAGAGAGATCTCTCTCAACAACAACAACGGAGGAGGAGGAAAAGAGAGAGATCTCTCTCAACAACAACAACGGAGGAGGAGGAAAAGAGAGAGATCTCTCTCAACAACAACAACGGAGGAGGAGGAAAAGAGAGAGATCTCTCTCAACAACAACAACGGAGGAGGAGGAAAAGAGAGAGATCTCTCTCAACAACAACAACGGAGGAGGAGGAAAAGAGAGAGATCTCTCTCAACAACAACAACGGAGGAGGAGGAAAAGAGAGAGATCTCTCTCAACAACAACAACGGAGGAGGAGGAAAAGAGAGAGATCTCTCTCAACAACAACAACGGAGGAGGAGGAAAAGAGAGAGATCTCTCTCAACAACAACAACGGAGGAGGAGGAAAAGAGAGAGATCTCTCTCAACAACAACAACGGAGGAGGAGGAAAAGAGAGAGATCTCTCTCAACAACAACAACGGAGGAGGAGGAAAAGAGAGAGATCTCTCTCAACAACAACAACGGAGGAGGAGGAAAAGAGAGAGATCTCTCTCAACAACAACAACGGAGGAGGAGGAAAAGAGAGAGATCTCTCTCAACAACAACAACGGAGGAGGAGGAAAAGAGAGAGATCTCTCTCAACAACAACAACGGAGGAGGAGGAAAAGAGAGAGATCTCTCTCAACAACAACAACGGAGGAGGAGGAAAAGAGAGAGATCTCTCTCAACAACAACAACGGAGGAGGAGGATAAAGAGAGAGACTCTCTCAACAACAACAACGGAGGAGGAGGAAAAGAGAGAGATCTCTCTCAACAACAACAACGGAGGAGGAGGAAAAGAGAGAGATCTCTCTCAACAACAACAACGGAGGAGGAGGAAAAGAGAGAGATCTCTCTCAACAACAACAACGGAGGAGGAGGAAAAGAGAGAGATCTCTCTCAACAACAACAACGGAGGAGGAGGAAAAGAGAGAGATCTCTCTCAACAACAACAACGGAGGAGGAGGAAAAGAGAGAGATCTCTCTCAACAACAACAACGGAGGAGGAGGAAAAGAGAGAGATCTCTCTCAACAACAACAACGGAGGAGGAGGAAAAGAGAGAGATCTCTCTCAACAACAACAACGGAGGAGGAGGAAAAGAGAGAGATCTCTCTCAACAACAACAACGGAGGAGGAGGAAAAGAGAGAGATCTCTCTCAACAACAACAACGGAGGAGGAGGAAAAGAGAGAGAGATCTCTCTCAACAACAACAACGGAGGAGGAGGAAAAGAGAGAGATCTCTCTCAACAACAACAACGGAGGAGGAGGAAAAGAGAGAGATCTCTCTCAACAACAACAACGGAGGAGGAGGAAAAGAGAGAGATCTCTCTCAACAACAACAACGGAGGAGGAGGAAAAGAGAGAGATCTCTCTCAACAACAACAACGGAGGAGGAGGAAAAGAGAGAGATCTCTCTCAACAACAACAACGGAGGAGGAGGAAAAGAGAGAGATCTCTCTCAACAACAACAACGGAGGAGGAGGAAAAGAGAGAGATCTCTCTCAACAACAACAACGGAGGAGGAGGAAAAGAGAGAGATCTCTCTCAACAACAACAACGGAGGAGGAGGAAAAGAGAGAGATCTCTCTCAACAACAACAACGGAGGAGGAGGAAAAGAGAGAGATCTCTCTCAACAACAACAACGGAGGAGGAGGAAAAGAGAGAGATCTCTCTCAACAACAACAACGGAGGAGGAGGAAAAGAGAGAGATCTCTCTCAACAACAACAACGGAGGAGGAGGAAAAGAGAGAGATCTCTCTCAACAACAACAACGGAGGAGGAGGAAAAGAGAGAGATCTCTCTCAACAACAACAACGGAGGAGGAGGAAAAGAGAGAGATCTCTCTCAACAACAACAACGGAGGAGGAGGAAAAGAGAGAGATCTCTCTCAACAACAACAACGGAGGAGGAGGAAAAGAGAGAGATCTCTCTCAACAACAACAACGGAGGAGGAGGAAAAGAGAGAGATCTCTCTCAACAACAACAACGGAGGAGGAGGAAAAGAGAGAGATCTCTCTCAACAACAACAACGGAGGAGGAGGAAAAGAGAGAGATCTCTCTCAACAACAACAACGGAGGAGGAGGAAAAGAGAGAGATCTCTCTCAACAACAACAACGGAGGAGGAGGAAAAGAGAGAGATCTCTCTCAACAACAACAACGGAGGAGGAGGAAAAGAGAGAGATCTCTCTCAACAACAACAACGGAGGAGGAGGAAAAGAGAGAGATCTCTCTCAACAACAACAACGGAGGAGGAGGAAAAGAGAGAGATCTCTCTCAACAACAACAACGGAGGAGGAGGAAAAGAGAGAGATCTCTCTCAACAACAACAACGGAGGAGGAGGAAAAGAGAGAGATCTCTCTCAACAACAACAACGGAGGAGGAGGAAAAGAGAGAGATCTCTCTCAACAACAACAACGGAGGAGGAGGAAAAGAGAGAGATCTCTCTCAACAACAACAACGGAGGAGGAGGAAAAGAGAGAGATCTCTCTCAACAACAACAACGGAGGAGGAGGAAAAGAGAGAGATCTCTCTCAACAACAACAACGGAGGAGGAGGAAAAGAGAGAGATCTCTCTCAACAACAACAACGGAGGAGGAGGAAAAGAGAGAGATCTCTCTCAACAACAACAACGGAGGAGGAGGAAAAGAGAGAGATCTCTCTCAACAACAACAACGGAGGAGGAGGAAAAGAGAGAGATCTCTCTCAACAACAACAACGGAGGAGGAGGAAAAGAGAGAGATCTCTCTCAACAACAACAACGGAGGAGGAGGAAAAGAGAGAGATCTCTCTCAACAACAACAACGGAGGAGGAGGAAAAGAGAGAGATCTCTCTCAACAACAACAACGGAGGAGGAGGAAAAGAGAGAGATCTCTCTCAACAACAACAACGGAGGAGGAGGAAAAGAGAGAGATCTCTCTCAACAACAACAACGGAGGAGGAGGAAAAGAGAGAGATCTCTCTCAACAACAACAACGGAGGAGGAGGAAAAGAGAGAGATCTCTCTCAACAACAACAACGGAGGAGGAGGAAAAGAGAGAGATCTCTCTCAACAACAACAACGGAGGAGGAGGAAAAGAGAGAGATCTCTCTCAACAACAACAACGGAGGAGGAGGAAAAGAGAGAGATCTCTCTCAACAACAACAACGGAGGAGGAGGAAAAGAGAGAGATCTCTCTCAACAACAACAACGGAGGAGGAGGAAAAGAGAGAGATCTCTCTCAACAACAACAACGGAGGAGGAGGAAAAGAGAGAGATCTCTCTCAACAACAACAACGGAGGAGGAGGAAAAGAGAGAGATCTCTCTCAACAACAACAACGGAGGAGGAGGAAAAGAGAGAGATCTCTCTCAACAACAACAACGGAGGAGGAGGAAAAGAGAGAGATCTCTCTCAACAACAACAACGGAGGAGGAGGAAAAGAGAGAGATCTCTCTCAACAACAACAACGGAGGAGGAGGAAAAGAGAGAGATCTCTCTCAACAACAACAACGGAGGAGGAGGAAAAGAGAGAGATCTCTCTCAACAACAACAACGGAGGAGGAGGAAAAGAGAGAGATCTCTCTCAACAACAACAACGGAGGAGGAGGAAAAGAGAGAGATCTCTCTCAACAACAACAACGGAGGAGGAGGAAAAGAGAGAGATCTCTCTCAACAACAACAACGGAGGAGGAGGAAAAGAGAGAGATCTCTCTCAACAACAACAACGGAGGAGGAGGAAAAGAGAGAGATCTCTCTCAACAACAACAACGGAGGAGGAGGAAAAGAGAGAGATCTCTCTCAACAACAACAACGGAGGAGGAGGAAAAGAGAGAGATCTCTCTCAACAACAACAACGGAGGAGGAGGAAAAGAGAGAGATCTCTCTCAACAACAACAACGGAGGAGGAGGAAAAGAGAGAGATCTCTCTCAACAACAACAACGGAGGAGGAGGAAAAGAGAGAGATCTCTCTCAACAACAACAACGGAGGAGGAGGAAAAGAGAGAGAATCTCTCTCAACAACAACAACGGAGGAGGAGGAAAAGAGAGAGATCTCTCTCAACAACAACAACGGAGGAGGAGGAAAAGAGAGAGATCTCTCTCAACAACAACAACGGAGGAGGAGGAAAAGAGAGAGATCTCTCTCAACAACAACAACGGAGGAGGAGGAAAAGAGAGAGATCTCTCTCAACAACAACAACGGAGGAGGAGGAAAAGAGAGAGATCTCTCTCAACAACAACAACGGAGGAGGAGGAAAAGAGAGAGATCTCTCTCAACAACAACAACGGAGGAGGAGGAAAAGAGAGAGATCTCTCTCAACAACAACAACGGAGGAGGAGGAAAAGAGAGAGATCTCTCTCAACAACAACAACGGAGGAGGAGGAAAAGAGAGAGATCTCTCTCAACAACAACAACGGAGGAGGAGGAAAAGAGAGAGATCTCTCTCAACAACAACAACGGAGGAGGAGGAAAAGAGAGAGATCTCTCTCAACAACAACAACGGAGGAGGAGGAAAAGAGAGAGATCTCTCTCAACAACAACAACGGAGGAGGAGGAAAAGAGAGAGATCTCTCTCAACAACAACAACGGAGGAGGAGGAAAAGAGAGAGATCTCTCTCAACAACAACAACGGAGGAGGAGGAAAAGAGAGAGATCTCTCTCAACAACAACAACGGAGGAGGAGGAAAAGAGAGAGATCTCTCTCAACAACAACAACGGAGGAGGAGGAAAAGAGAGAGATCTCTCTCAACAACAACAACGGAGGAGGAGGAAAAGAGAGAGATCTCTCTCAACAACAACAACGGAGGAGGAGGAAAAGAGAGAGATCTCTCTCAACAACAACAACGGAGGAGGAGGAAAAGAGAGAGATCTCTCTCAACAACAACAACGGAGGAGGAGGAAAAGAGAGAGATCTCTCTCAACAACAACAACGGAGGAGGAGGAAAAGAGAGAGATCTCTCTCAACAACAACAACGGAGGAGGAGGAAAAGAGAGAGATCTCTCTCAACAACAACAACGGAGGAGGAGGAAAAGAGAGAGATCTCTCTCAACAACAACAACGGAGGAGGAGGAAAAGAGAGAGATCTCTCTCAACAACAACAACGGAGGAGGAGGAAAAGAGAGAGATCTCTCTCAACAACAACAACGGAGGAGGAGGAAAAGAGAGAGATCTCTCTCAACAACAACAACGGAGGAGGAGGAAAAGAGAGAGA
>NW_026518834.1:0-10540 GCF_027172205.1 Podarcis raffonei | reverse complement strand
GTCATTAAACCAACATTGGCAGCAGACATTTTAGAGTGATGCAGCTAGATCTGAAATGATGAGAAGCAGACATTCAGCCAATTTATTCATGTTTCAATCAGCCAATTTGTAATAATCATGATAACAACAACAGCAACAACCATCAGCACCAGTGAAGAACAAGAAGAAGAGATAGCTGGACTTAAATTCCATAGCAAAAGCACAGAAGAAGAAGAAGAAGAAGAAGAAGAGCATAGTGAATAGAGGTTGGGTGAGGAAACAGCCTCACATTTGTAAGAAAAACATGGATGAGCCAGGCATCTGGGCATCCTGCAAACAGGACGCTTGGCATGTCTGGCACTTAGGCCCATGAGATCATCAATCGTAAAGCAAGCCATGCCAAGTTTGTCAATTGCCAGTCTGGGCATTCTGCTGCTCTGAGTGCTCCCTTTAATACTATGAATAATGTCTAATTGGCAGAGAGTATTTGTTCCAGGAGAATCACAACAAATCTAACTTGGATGACAATTACCCCAGTTAGTAGCATCCGATTCATTAAATCAACACTGGCAGCAGCATATTTTTTTTGGCTACATTTTTATTTGAGCATTACCCCCCCCCCCCTTGGTGCTTTCTTTTTTTAAAATTTATTTATATTCATTCTAACAATGGGTACCCGTTCCCTATGATCTCACCAGTAAGCCTATTCACCCTGTAAAAAATTAGAGAGCGGAGCGTGATTATAGGAGTTAGTGGTATCAGATTCATTAAATCAGCAGGGACAGCAGCCATTTTGGAGTGATGCAGCTGGATCTGAAATGATAAGCAAGACATTAATCCGATTTATTCATGTTTCATCCCTCCAATTTGTAATAATAATGGTAAGAACAACAACCATCAGTCCCCATGAATAACAACAAGCAGAGATAGCGGGATACAGTGCAGAACAACATGATAGCATAATCTGCAAGTCAATAAAAAAAATTATCATAAAAAATAAGCCAGCAATAGTGTTGTTGGGGTAGCCTTTTGGTGGTGCCCCCACTCAGCTTTTCTCACTTTAGTTGTGATCCCCATTTCTCCAGCAACAGAAAACATGTATGTTCTTGTCATCCATGGGACAAGGATTCGGTTTTTGGGCAATGGCATGTATATCGACCCTTAAGGACCTCTGCCCTCCTCATCCCCATTTCCTTTAGTGCTGTGCTTTTTAGATTTCAAGCCTGTGAGCAGAAAATGAGCATTTGAAAGATCTTCTTGGAGCCTTTTGTAGAAATGTAGGTTAAATACACTTTGAAGAAACAAATGACAATAAGCTCATTTTCCAGAATTCTGAATATATGTGATAGATTCATAGACTACATATTGCATTAAATAAAACTTCATGTTGAATCTCCGGCATCTCAAGGCAGGCCAGGGAAAGGGCCCTGCCTGAACCCCGGGACAGCCACCACCAGTCCATGTGGACCAGGAATTGGGGGGACATCTTTGGCGCTCCAGATACTGTTGGAATCCAACACCCAGCTGGCACAGCCAATGGCCAAGAATGATGGGAGTTGGAGTCCAGCATATCTAATTCTCCAAAGAGCCCTAGGAAATGAGAAAGAAGAGGAGCAAAAAGGAGCAGACCTAGGTTCAAAGAAGGAGACAGAGAGAGTCAAGTTTGGAAAGGAAGAGGCAGCAAAAGGCATGGCGTTCTCTCACTTACCAAGGTCTCAAGTGAAGTACTCAGGTGAAGGTGAGAGGAGATCTTGTTCAAATCGTGAGCAGCAAGTCCTTTTATACGATTCCAGGACCGCAAGTCCCTCCCTTGTAGACGAAAACTGTCTTCAGGTGTCCTACCTTCCCTGACTAATTGTTGGGCGTGGACTTCATCCAGCCATTCCTGAACCGCCCTGTATTCATTAGCATGTGTTTTATCCAATTCCATTCCCCTTTCATTATTCTAATATTTACTCCTGTGGTTATGTAATACCCTTTTAAAAATTAGTGTCCTGCCTCCCTTCATAAGGAAACTATTCCCTTCAAGGCTACAAGCCCTCTGTCCACTGAATTCTAGAGATATGTATAATCCCCATCTCTCCAGTCTTGGGCAGCCTTATTTCTTTTATAGAAGACTTTTAAAACTTCCTTAATAATCCCTACATAAGGTAAAGGTAAAGGGACCCCTGACCATTAGGTCCAGTCGTGACCGACTCTGGGGTTGTGGTGCTCATCTCGCTTTATTGGCTGAGGGAGCTGGCGTACAGCTTCCGGGTCATGTGGCCAGCATGACTGAGCCACTTCTGGCAAACCAGAGCTGTGCACAGAAACACCGTTTACCTTCCCGCAGAGCGGTACCTATTTATCTACTTGCACTTTGACATGCTTTTGAACTGCTAGGTTGGCAGAAGCAGGGACCGGGCAACGGGAGTTCACCCCATCATGGGGATTCGAACCGCCGACCTTCTGATCGGCAAGTCCTAGGCTCTGTGGTTTAACCCACAGCACCACCTGTGCCCCTAATCCCTACATATGTTTGCTATGTTTGCTTTAAACAAAGCCCTCTAAATTGAATTTGGGGGACATCAACCTCAAAGGGAGCTTCCTGGTGCTGTCTGGCCATTGGTCCATCTAGCTCAATATTATCCTCCCCTTTCTGGCTGGGGAATGCAGGATTCAATCCTGCTTAGGGGTCTGTTCCAAAGTGCATTCTCTGTGTCTTTTTGCCTGATGCTCCACTTCCTGATCTTCCCTTGATCTTTCTGGTTGGGCTCATGAAGGGTGTTCCAGTGCAATTTCAAGGAGAAAAGTTGGCTAGAAACTCACATAGAACTCTGGCTGTTTGCTAGCCTGCCAAAACTAGTAATTTCTGAATTTGATCATTGTGGTTTGCAGAACTTTTGTTGGTTTTATTAATAAATATATCCTTTTCACCTTCATGATGCTTCATTGTGAGTGGCGGTGGGGGGGAGAAATGACAAATACCTACAAAAAATAATAGCAGAACACTAAATGACTTACGGCATGGAAATATGGCAAAATGAGCTTGCGAATGAGAAAATGAGAACCTTAAACTGAAATTCTTTGTCCATCCTTTCATCCAAAATTGCAAGAGAAGACTTTCAGTCCATCTCTGTGCCCATCCTCACATCCAAAAGAGAGAGACGGGAGCAGGATAAACCCATTGCTTTTCTCCCCCAGTAACAACTAGTGGCTGTGTCCCTGCTCTCACCTGAAGGAGAGACGCCAATCATGGTTGCACAATCTACAAACATGGATCAGAATAGAGCTGAGATGGCATTCACCAAACATGCCAAAATCTGACATGATGCATCAATTACTGCAACCCAGAACCAATGCTGATGAAAGCAACAATACACCAAGCATGAAAGAGCAACATCACAAACCAATTAGCAGGAACAGAGTGAATATCCAAAATGAGCTGCTGCCTCCATCTCAAGCTGAACCACAAATGCAATTGAAAAACAACCCTTTTTCAATATAGCACATGAAATCCCCACAGATAATTCGAATGTGTAATCATTTTGGCCAGCATACACTTAGCAATTTTGGTTCTTCAGGATTGACTCAGTAGATCAAAGTGCCTAAGTGGCTGTAACACCCATCCCTTCCCTATATCAGCATCTATTTCAGAATTGTTTATTTCCCTTTTATCCTATGTTGTTTTGTAAAGGTTGCATGAAAGCTTCCATCCACAATAGGGTCATTTTCCCTGAATGAAAAATACAGAAGTATACATGGTCACAACACTGAGATTGCTGGCAATGAAAGTGACTTAATATTTTGTCAGCATTTTTCATATGCAAGCCTCCTGGAGAAACGCTGGTTGACACAGAAATTGCTCCCCCAAGGTTCTTTGCTCCACTGATTCTTTGTGATCGGTTCCAGTCTGGCTGGCAGATAGCGGTCCTGAAATCTCTGCAGAAATTGGGCCTTGCTCCTCAAGCCATCTGAAATTTGGGATTGGATCAAGCAAGATCCATGGTCAGGCAAATAATGATGGACATAGAGAGACAACAGGACTGCTTGAGGTCCCCTGATGACATAATTGCAGAACACAAGAGATATTGCTGTCCCGGCAGCATATCTCCATTTCCTCATATCCAGTGATGTATTCTGCCTGCAGATGAGCAGAGGTGATTAATTCACATTTTCATGAGTGAGCTATGTTGATCAAGGAGATGACTAAATCCACTTTGTCTCAATTTTGGAATACCCGTTTCTTTCCCCCCAGCTAGAGCTAAAAATATTTTCCTATTATGAAGTTATTGTCCTTTAAATAGGCCATGGGTTGTTTTCTGCTTTCCAAAGAAGAGATATGCTTATGGTACATAGTATGGAGTTTATTTCCCCACAGGCTCTGCATTGGTGCTGTCCAATTCCCAGTTCCATTATGCGACTTTAATCCTACTTTGTGTTGGTCTTTGAGTGTCTTCATGGAATGGGACATGAAAAAAGAAAACATGCATATATATATATGCGGGGAAAACACAGGCTTGTTCTCTCACTGTTGTCACTTGCGTGACAGGTCTAAATTTCATTTTCATAGAGCCTGCAGCTCATTGGATCTCCTGAGAAGGAGAAAGGGTTGAGACTTTTAGAAAACTAACCCTTATGGGGGTGGGGCTATTCCCCCTACAAACTTCCCACCCAACTCTGAGTATTTTGAAAGGTATTTCCTTTCCTCCAAACTCAATTAGCTCTTGGTTGTTGCTTTTCTTCACGTTTGTCTTCTCACCATAATAAAATGTTTGAGGGGGCTGCCACCCCCAAGCTGATGGACATTGCCATTCCATTAGTGTGTGTGCACTGTTATGTGATCAATTATGTAGGGCAGAGCTTACCTCCCCCCAAAATATTTTATTCAAGTTGGCAGTATGCCCACAAAATTCCCACACAACGCTGAGCTATTTGTAATGGTGTTTCTTCTTCCCAATTTCCCACATTTTATAGTGCAATTTATTTTTGGAGAGTAAAATAAACCACTTACAAAAAGGGTGTTATGTTTCTCAGGGATATGGAACAAAGTTGGTGCTGGTGCTGGAGTGAGGGGCAAGCATGAAAGAAACCCACAGAGAAAGCTAAGGTTACTACATAAGAGGAAGACAGTGATTTTCATTCCAGAAACAAAGGAAGAATTGCCTTCAAGACATTGCAATTAGGTAATTCAAACACTGATCTTGATGACACTGATAATACATACACATTCAGAATTGTATTATGTTTCTACGGCATTCGAGAGCAATACAAATAGGATGAATTCAAATATTTGTGCCTCAATTGGAGATACATTCCACAATAAAACCGCAGAAGAAGAAGAAGAAGAAGAAGAAGAAGAAGAAGAAGAAGACGACGACGACCTAGGAAGCAGCTGCATATTTGTAAGGCAAGCATGGATGAGCCAAACATCTGGAAATCCTGTAAACATGGTGGTTTAACTGGGGACGCTTGACATTTCTGGCACCAAGGCCCATGAGATAATCAAACGTGAAGCCATGCTGAGTTTGTCAATTGCCAGTGTGGGCATTCTGCTGGTCTGAGTGCTCCCTTTAATAGCATGAATAGCGCCCAGAGCAACCATATCCCAGGCCAGCTCCAAAGGAGGATGTGCTCCCACAGCCAGTATATCCTCCCACAAGAACTGGCTCACACGAGGCAGAGAGTGTTGGTCCTGGACATGTCAGAATACATGGAGCTTGCTGGACGACTGCTTCCGATGGTGGTAACTGAGTCATGCAATCAACACTGGCAACAGGATTTCTAGCGAGGCTACTTGATGACACTCCACCACCACTTGAACCCCCAAAGGCTCCATAGCCCCCATAGATCCCCATGAGCACAAAGGCATTGTATTCAGCACCAAAGCTAGGATACATTTTGGAGTGATGGATCCTGGATCTGAAAAGATGATGAGCAAGCATTCATCCAATTTATTCATGATTCACACATCCAATTTATAACAAAACAAGGACCATAACAACAAGCCCTACCACCGCCAGTGAAGAAGGAGAGGAAGAAAAGGAGATTATAACACAATCTGCAATCCATTAAAAAAACCCTATCATTAAAAAAAACCCAAATCCAGCAAGAGTGCAGCAGTACAGAATTGGAGGACTCTTGGGGGTGTCACCAATGGGTTTGTCTCCGTTGTGACCTCATGAGATGGTCTTCCTCCAGGCAGCTCCCCACTTTTGGAACACATTCCACACTGAAGTGTGTCTGTCATCCTTATGATTAACTTTGAAAAAAGATCTAAAAGCATTCTTGCTTACCTTTGTCTGTTTCTGTGAACCCTGAAATGATTACATTTTCATGCTTTTCTTTTATGTTTCTAGGAGTTGAAGCTTGTCCAGACCCCTCAGAATCAACTATGTAGAGTGTGAGTGCACAGGAAAACTCAAAGAAATGTAAGATAATTAATGTTCTTCCCTTTCACATTCTTGGAAGCAGCTGCACATTTGTAAGGCAAGCATGGATGAGCAGGAAAACTCAAAGAAATGTAAGATATTAATTCCATTATATATTTGTGTCCTTCTCTTTCTCGTACACAAACCCTTTCTTTGGATGTGGAGTGCTGGTGCCTGCCAAGATGAGTAGTTGCCCATTGCAATTTCTATACTGATTGCACTTGTTTGGCGTCTCCTGGATGGCGTCTCCTGGATGGGTGCAGTCGTGCAAAGCTCCCTCCAGCGCCCTCCCCCCCAGTTTCCCAGAGTTGTCCACCTTCTTTTAGGGAGGATGGCGCTGCCGTCGGGGCTGGGGGAGGCAGAGGCTGGGCGCAGGGGCTCCCGGCTCAGCTGGCCGCTTCGTGCCACGATGGCCATGGTAGGCAGAGGTTCCAGGCATGGCGCTGCTTCGGCGCGGCATGGTGGAGGTGGGCGAAGGCAGTGCCCTCCAGAACTTGGCACCCAGTGACCCATGCCACTAGCCTCTTTGAGTAAGACGCCCCTGATAATCAGGCTGTACAAAGGTGATGGGTTATAATCAGGCAGCAAAAGGGTTGGCATGGCAGTGGGTCCCAGTGATGCCACAGAGACCTATAAGCTCAGCTAACTAGCCAGGCTAGAGGCCTTGTGCCTTATCTTGTGCTAGGAGCAGCTTTACTCCCAAGGTTGTAAACACATTCCTAAGTGTCTACATCTGACAATGAGACGTGCTCTGCTCAAACGTCCTAACCCCCCTCAGGTAGAAAGGAATGCAAAGAGATCACATGTAGCGGGGGCTGCTTAGAGAGAGAGTCCTTTGTTTCCTTGCCTAATGAATATGTAATGAAGGAAAGACCATACATGCTATAATGAGTATTGTGTCGTAACTTTAGATTGGAGGAAGTTTATGCATAGGTATTGATTTAATAGATTACAGCTACCCTGTTTCCCCGAAAGCAAGACATCCCCCGAAAATAAGACCTACAGTGGTGCCCCGCAAGACGAATGCCTCGCAAAACGAAAAACGCGCAAGACAAAAGGGTTTTTCGGTTTTTGCGTCGCTTCGCAAGACGATTTTCCCTATGGGCTTGCTTCACAAGACGAAACGTCTTGCGAGTTCTTGCGAGTTTGTTTCCTTTTTCTTAAAGCCGCTAAGCCGTTAATAGCCGCTAAGCCGTTAATAGCCGCTAAGCCACTAATAGCCGCTAAGCCGCTAAGCCGCTAATAGCTGTGCTTCACAAGACGAAAAAACCGCAAGACGAAGAGACTCGCGGAAGGGATTAATTTCGTCTTGTGAGGCACCACTGTACTTCCAGTTTTGCCTCTCACTGTAATATAAGGCATCCACCGAGAATAAGGCCTCTCCGGAATATAAGGCCCCCAAAGCTACTGTAAGGCGCCTGACTCCTCTGGACCGTAGCGGCGGGTGCTGCCACGCAGCTCACTGATTGGCCGCAGCGCAGCCAGAGCTGTTAAGGCAGTGCGAGGTCTTTTTAAATCAGAGAGCCCGTGCTGCCGCCAGGACAAGGTGCCACCTGCTGCTCGCTCTGCCCTGACGGAGTCTGGATGACTCACAATTAGACAATAAATGTGTACCGTATTCTTCTTCATGGAAAAATAAGACATCCCCTGAAAATAAGACCTAGTCCATCTTTGGGAGCAAAAATTAATATAAGAAACTGTCTTCTTTTCGGGGAAACAGGGTATGTATATTAAGAAGGCCCCACCCTTTTGGTCTTGCTCAGCTTTTGGAGAGTGATCCCACTGATCCATTATTGCTGGCAATAAAACCCTTTGTTTTCTCACTGCCGCATGGAGATTTCCTTCAGCCTCCAACCTTGATTTTGCTACACCAGGATCAGTTCATCATTCCACAAGCCCCACGTTGAGGGAATAGATCCGCTGGGTTTTCAACCTCCCCATGAAGTCAGCCAGCGTTGAACCTTGCCATGGTGCAAATCAAGTAAGGAAGGAAGTTCTCAATGGGGGAGCAGGGTGCAGATTCCAACCAGGCAGATATTCAACCCAAGCTTGGGGGGTGTCTTAACCAATCCTCCCCTCAGGATGCTAATGCCCCCCCAATAGTGTGTTAATAGTTCCCAATGCCTTTTCTGCCCTCATACAAAAACGTTCTTCCGCCTAACAAGGAAGCTCATAATTTCACTGAGGGAAAGGTGAAAGAGCAAAGACATCCCACAATTAATGGGCATGGAAGGGTTCTTGCAACAGACTATTCTGCTTTTGTAGAATACAGCAGTACAGTATTCCATGAGCTGTACTGTTTTAAGGGTGCTCAAAACAGGGAGGGAAGCCATGACTGCTGAAAGTTGTATCATAGTGTGTCTAATCTATGCTGCGATTTTGGTCTGAGGACAATAATAGACATACACAGACGTAACAGCTAGCTCAGTGTTCTGGATTAGTGCAAGGAAAAAATGTGGGTGTTGATGTTGGAGTGAGGAGAAAACATTAAAGAAACCCAAAGAAAACAAGTTCTATGCTGAAACTAAGTTTAATGGGAAAGAAGAAGTCAGAGGACATTTTACATTCCAGAAACAAAGGAAGAACCACCTTCAAGGCTTTGCAGTAATTCAGATGTTGGTATTCATTACAAAGATCATACATGCACATTCAGAGTTGTATCATGTTTCGAGTGGAATACAAGTTGGAAGCATTCAAAAAATTGCCTCTTAGCTGGAGATAAATTCCAAAGCAAAAGCAAAGGAGGAGGAGGAGGAGGAGGAGGAGGAGGAGGAGGAGGAGGAGAAAACCTAGTGAATAGAGGTTGGGATCAACACATCCTAGGAAGCAGCCTCACATTTGTCAGAAAAACATGGATGAGCCAAGCATCCGGGCATCCTGCAAATGGGACGCTTGGCATTTCTGGCACTTAGGCCCATGAGATCATCAATCGTAAAACAAGCCATCCCAAGTTTGTCAATTGCCAGCCTGGGCATTCTGCTGCTCTGAGTGCTCCCTTTAATAGCATGAATAATGTCTACATTGGATATATTACTGGTCCCGGGATACGCACAACAAATCGAACTGGGTTGATTCGTACCTCAGTTGGTGGTAGGATCCCAGTCATTAAACCAACATTGGCAGCAGACATTTTAGAGTGATGCAGCTAGATCTGAAATGATGAGAAGCAGACATTCAGCCAATTTATTCATGTTTCAATCAGCCAATTTGTAATAATCATGATAACAACAACAGCAACAACCATCAGCACCAGTGAAGAACAAGAAGAAGAGATAGCTGGACTTAAATTCCATAGCAAAAGCACAGAAGAAGAAGAAGAAGAAGAAGAAGAGCATAGTGAATAGAGGTTGGGTGAGGAAACAGCCTCACATTTGTAAGAAAAACATGGATGAGCCAGGCATCTGGGCATCCTGCAAACAGGACGCTTGGCATGTCTGGCACTTAGGCCCATGAGATCATCAATCGTAAAGCAAGCCATGCCAAGTTTGTCAATTGCCAGTCTGGGCATTCTGCTGCTCTGAGTGCTCCCTTTAATACTATGAATAATGTCTAATTGGCAGAGAGTATTTGTTCCAGGAGAATCACAACAAATCTAACTTGGATGACAATTACCCCAGTTAGTAGCATCCGATTCATTAAATCAACACTGGCAGCAGCATATTTTTTTTGGCTACATTTTTATTTGAGCATTACCCCCCCCCTTGGTGCTTTCTTTTTTTAAAATTTATTTATATTCATTCTAACAATGGGTACCCGTTCCCTATGATCTCACCAGTAAGCCTATTCACCCTGTAAAAAATTAGAGAGCGGAGCGTGATTATAGGAGTTAGTGGTATCAGATTCATTAAATCAGCAGGGACAGCAGCCATTTTGGAGTGATGCAGCTGGATCTGAAATGATAAGCAAGACATTAATCCGATTTATTCATGTTTCATCCCTCCAATTTGTAATAATAATGGTAAGAACAACAACCATCAGTCCCCATGAATAACAACAAGCAGAGATAGCGGGATACAGTGCAGAACAACATGATAGCATAATCTGCAAGTCAATAAAAAAAATTATCATAAAAAATAAGCCAGCAATAGTGTTGTTGGGGTAGCCTTTTGGTGGTGCCCCCACTCAGCTTTTCTCACTTTAGTTGTGATCCC
>NW_026518833.1:0-37849 GCF_027172205.1 Podarcis raffonei | reverse complement strand
AGTGAAATAACATTAAGAAGTAGTACAGTGGTACCTCGGGTTACATACGCTTCAGGTTACAGACTCCGCTAACCCAGAAATAGTGCTTCAGGCTAAGAACTTTGCTTCAGGATGAGAACAGAAATTGTGCCCCGGCAGCGCAGCAGCAGCAGGAGGCCCCATTAGCTAAAGTGGTGCTTCAGGTTAAGAACAGTTTCAGGTTAAGTATGGACCTCCGGAACGAATTAAGTACTTAACCCGAGGTACCACTGTATATTAATAGTGAAATAATTATTAAGCTCTAACTTAATGGACTATCATCAGTGCAGGTAATATTTTTTTTTTTATCATGACAATACTGTCTTATTTATTTTATAGTACAGTACATTGATTATTGCTTTCATTTTATGGATCAATGGTCTTGTTAGATAGTAAAATTCATGTTAAATTACTGTTTTAGGGGTTGTTTTTAAAAGTCTGAAACGGATTAATCCGTTTTGCATTACTTTCTATGTGAAAGCGTGCCTTGGTTTTGGAACGCTTTGGTTTTGGAACAGATTTCCGGAAGAGATTAAGTTTGAGAAGCAAGGTACCACTGTATATAGAAATGAGCAAACCAGTGATATGTTAGGGAGCAGGCCAGCATTACTTAACATGACCATGACTTACATCATAGGAGCCTACACAACACAAAACACTGTTGCTGTATGTAGGTTTTATTTTATTTGTTTTTTATCTCATATTTTGGCAATGTGCATCCAGGTGTTTTTTCTCCTTTAATATTTTTTGGGGGGGCCCAAGAGAGTGGGGCCCTAAACTATAGCTTGTTTAGCTTAAACGTAAATCCGGCACTGAGTGTTAATGTCAAAACATTGGGCAGGGGGTGGGGAAAAAATACCCCATGTCTGAAATTAGTTATGCAGTTGCTGGAAACTAATTAGAAGGCATGGAAACACCCAGGTAATATATCCCATAATAAAAGTAGGGCATACATCACATCTTTGAGCCTGCTGCAATCATCTGGGGTGTGGTTCCCGGAAACATCAGTAGGGAGTGTGACTGAAAAACAATGCAAACAAAGGCTGGATCTGCCTAACAATTGCAGTTGAAATTGAAGATGTGAGATTGACAGAAACTGAACATGAAATTACGTTGTAGTAAGGAGTGGTGACTCCTGCCAACCTAGCAGTTCGAAAGCACGTCAAAGTGCAAGTAGATAAATAGGTACCGCTCCGGCGGAAAGGTAAATGGCGTTTCCATGCGCTGCTCTGGTTCGCCAGAAGCGGCTTAGTCCTACTCGCCACATGACCCGGAAGCTGTACGCCAGCTCCCTCGGCCAATAAAGCGAGATGAGAGCCGCAACCCCAGAGTCGGCCACCACTGGACCTAATGGTCAGGGGTCCCTTTACCTTTTTAAGGAGTAGTGAGGTCTTTTTCAGGAGAATTTTGCTAGCCGTGGATACTGAAGTCTGCTCTTAGAAATCTAAGACTGCACCGCTCATATTTTTTATTTATTTTTAACACCTGGGTGAATGGAGAACTGGGCAAGAAATAGGAGAAAGCTTTCCCATCATTCCTTACTGAGTCCATGCCTCAGCTGAAACAACACAGGTGTTGGATTGCAGCCTGAAAGTTTGCAATGTAAACTATTGCCGTTCTAAAGTTAAGCAAGCCTGGTCCTTTTAAGAGAAGTGGGAAGGTTGCCTGGGAATCTTACACACGATTCCTTCAGCTGTTGGGAATTAGGAAACAGTGGGGTGTGTAAAAAGAGCTTAAAACGTGGGATAAATCAGCCTTGCACAATATAGAGTTAAGTAGCTGATGAAAGCTTGGACCTGAATCATAGAATTTTGGAGTTGGGGTCATCTAGTCCAAATGCTGCGATGCAGGAATCTCAGCTAAAGCATCCGTGGCACATGATTCTCTAGAAGAAAGGAGAGGAGAGGAAAGGAAAGGAAAAGGTTGTGCTAACCCAACAAGGGATGAGGGGGAATTTTATTTGTGCTGCCTTTTCTCTTCTGCTTATTCTTGATCTTATGAACTTATCACTTCAACCGCAACACCTATCTCTTTCATTGCAGCAGATCCAATGGGGTCAAGCTGTATTATGTGAGTGATAGTAACCGAGATATGAAAGCTAGGAGCTAAATGGCAACTTAAACCTAGGTTATGGGTGCAACAACGGAATGTCTAGGTGCACTTTTTATATACAGTGGTACCTCTAGATACGAACGGGATCCATTCTGGAGCCCCGTTCGCATCTAGAAGCAAACGTAACTAGCGACAGCACGTCTGCCCACGCACACGTTGTTTTTTGCCATTTCTGCGCATGTGCATGATGTCATTTTGAGCGTCTGCGCAAGCGGCGAAACCCGGAAGTAATGCGCTCCGTTACTTCCGGGTTGCAGCGGAGCGCAACTCGAACGCGCTCAACTCGAAGCGTATTCAACCCAAGGTATGACTGTATATATATATCAAGAATACAAAGCTGAAAATGAATGAACTGCAGCTAAAATATTATGTTCGTTTTTCACACAGTCTAGGCCAGGGGTCAGCAAACTTTTTCAGCAGGGGGCCGGTCCACTGTCCCTCAGACCTTGTGGGGGGCTAGACTATATTTTGAAAAAATAAATAAAAAATGAATGAATTTGTATGCCCCACCAATAAGCCAGAGATGCATTTTAAATAAAAGGGCAGGGCACAATCTACTCATGTAAAAACACGCTGATTCCCGGACAGTTTGCAGGCTGGATTTAGAAGGCAATTGGGCTGGATCCGGCCCCCGGTCCTTAGTTTGCCTACCCATGGTCTAGTTCTTCCCCTGCCCACCTCCCTAATATTCTTAAGAGGGTCTCCAGAGAGTAGCTGGATGTGGAGAGGTAGAAAAAGGTCCTCCTTTCCTTCCACTCTGCAGTTTTAATCTGAAATCTTAGGCGCAGTACTGCGCCCAGAGCTCAGAAACTGCTCGTGCTAATGAAATTCCCTGTTGCAAAATGCGCCCCGAACAAGGGGTGTTTCGAAGGGGTGTTTCAAGAAGGACACTGACAAACTGGAACGTGTCTGGAGGAGGGCAACAAAAATGGTCAAAGGCCTGGAAACGATGCCTTATGAGGAACGGCTAAGGGAGCTGGGCATGTTTAGCCTGGAGAAGAGGAGGTTAAGGGGTGATATGACATGTTCAAATATATAAAAGGATGTCTCATAGAGGAGGGAGAAAGGTTGTTTTCTGCTGCTCCAGAGAAGCGGACATGGAGCAATGGATCCAAACTACAAGAAAGAAGATTCCACCTAAACATTAGGAAGAACTTCCTGACAGTAAGAGCTGTTCGACAGTGGAATTTGCTGCCAAGGAGTGTGGTGGAGTCTCCTTCTTTGGAGGTCTTTAAGCAGAGGCTTGACAACCATATGTCAGGAGTGCTCTGATGGTGTTTCCTGCTTGGCAGGCGGTGGGACTCGATGGCCCTTGTGGTCTCTTCCAACTCTATGATTCTATGATTCTATTCTATGAATGCTGGTGAGAGTCTGGTGCAGCTTGTAACAAGGCAGGGAAGGCCTAGAGGAGGGAACCTTAATGAAGATCCCTTTTTTAAAGACCCGATATTTCCACACAGCCTGAGAGGTTCTGCTCTGGCATCAGTTTGAACTTTGAAGGACATAAAGAGCAGAAGCAGGGGGGATCTATCCAGTACAGCTAGCATTTAAAAATCCCAAGTGCAATATTTCAAACCACACAGTTCTTTCTCTAAATTGGAAATTAGCATTTTAGATATTCGGTGTTCTCTCTTGTAAATATTGGGTCTCTTGTATGGCATTCCGGAGACCATTAAGAGTTGCACTGTAATCTTAACATATATATTTTGTATATATTTTCACAAACAGGCACACTCCTACATTGACGCAAATTAAGATAATTATGAGGCTGCCACCAAAGGAATAAGCAAACTGCGCCGCGCTTCCGTCGCGCGCCTATAGGAAGCAATGGCAGAGCAATTCTACAGGCCGGTCCTGCTCGTCATGCAAATTAAGTGGGCGGAGTCGACATGGGCGGAGGAGTCGAACTCGGATGCTGGCAGGAAGCCCACGACGCGCTTCCCCTTCTTCTTTTTTTAAAGGGCACGGTGGGCGGGGCGTGATATGCAGATAACGAGCGCGGGGGCCGTTTCTATAGGTCGGTCCTGCCCGTCATGTAAATACAGTGGGTGGACTCGGGATGTGTGAGTGTGTGTAGAAACAGAACGCTGGCTGCCGGCAGAAGGAAGACGAAGCGCTTCCTTTTTAAAAAAAAATGCACGGTGGGCGGGGCGTGAAATGCAGGCGGACGAGCGAGCGCTTCCATAGGTCGGTCCTGCTCGTCATGTAAATTCGGTGGGCGGAGTCGACACGAGGCAGCGCTCAGGGTGTGTTTAGAACGTCGGCTGCCCCCACTATTTGTGTGTTTTAAATGCACGGTGGGTGGGGCGTGATATGCAGATACAAGCAGGCGCTTCCATAGGCCAGTCCTGCTCGTCATGCAAATACAGTGGGCGGAGTCGACACGAGGCGGAGCTCGGGGTTTGTGTTTAGAACGTCGACTGCCCCCACTTTTTGCGTGTGTGACTTTTAAATACCGTGGGCGGGGCGTGTTATGCAGATGAGGAGCGGGCGCGAGCCGGACGGGTAGGAGGACGCCGGCAAACAGCCGCCTGAGGTGGATTCAGTCAGAGAAGAGTCGCCGCCGCCAACCGACCTGACGTACTCTAAGCTGGAAGCGAAGGGCTGAGGGAGGGTCTTGCTGCCACGGCGCTCCTGGATCCCTTCACATCCTGACCCGAGAGAGAGAGAGAGCCTCACCGCCCTTCACACGAGGGGAGCCCGGCCCCGCGGGGAATATGGCTAGTGTCAGAAATGGAACCGAAGGAACGAGCGCAGGAGGAGGAGGAGGCGAAGAGGTAACGCCGTGGGCGCGGGGGGAGGGGGAGAGGGGGGCGAGAGTTGCGTGTCACACACGCGTGAACGTGTGAACGTCGTTACGCCAGTGCCGAATGCGTGAATCCCTTCCGTAGGTGATGGATGGGCAAGGCGCGTCGAGTTTCCGATATGGGTCGAAAGGTCGGTGCGGGGGAAAGGATAGAGATGCGGGGGCGGGGGGGAGAGAAGGTTTTCTCTTCCTCTCACTTTCTCGCCTCCTGGCGACCAACAGGTGCTGCTGTGTTGGATTTACGTAAAAGCTAAACAAGCTAGAGCTTCGGGCCCCACTCTCTTGGAGACCCAAAAATAAATAAATAAATAAATAAAAACCCTGGATGTACATTTCCAAAATATAAGATAAAAAACAAATAAAATAAAACCTACATACAGCAATAGTGTTTTGTGTTGTAGGCTCATATTTGTTATGTGAAAATGGCTTTAGATACCTATTAGGTCCGTAAATTACCATATAACATATATTCAACATTAAAAAACAGTGACAATTTGTTGTTGACAAAGGACAGCTGGGCATATAAAGGGCCCCATTACCTTCAGTTGCTTAGGGCCTCATCAAACCGAAATCCAGCCCTGATGTGACCTCATAAATATCGAATGTTAAGTTCAATAATGGTAAATTCAAATCTCACCCGAAAGGATTGGGGGGGGCAGAATAAAAAGACAAAATGGAACTCTTGCATCTTTTTTTTTAATGTGATGGTCAGCAGCGATGCTGTGTTGCAAAATTACATAGAATCATTCAGAACTGAGATTTCATTATCCCTCGAGGTACTTTAGTTATTATTTATTAGGTGTACAACACCCTTTGTGTCATTATTATAATTCGTCTAGGGGTGTAGCCAGGATTTACGTTGGGTGTGTGTGTGTCACGGGCAGGACACCCACCTGTCATCACCCTCTGTCTGGCTCTGTCTTAGCAGATTCAAAATGAAACGTCTCGGCCACAGTTGTTTTATTTTCTTTTGAGCCCAAGTGCTCAGGAAAAAAAACCCCTGTCAAGATCTTCCTACCATTTCTACATTTAGTTAAGTATTTTTATTTATTTGATTTGGCCCAGGGCAGCTGCCCCCTGAATTCATCTGTTCAGGAATTGCTTTGAAGCGCAGAAAAGAATTCCAGAGCTGCAGCCTGCAAATAAGTGATAGCAGTTCATGATACAAAGCTTGCAGACATCATGCCCAAATATCCTCGTCTCTTTTTATTATATTTACCATTACACATAAATCCCACCTTACTTCCAAGGGGTTCAGGGTAGCATGCATGTTTTCTCCCTCCTGATTTTTATCTTCCCAAGAAATCAGTGACTGAGAGACTGTGACTGGCTCAATGAGGATTTGAACCCAGGTCCTGGTTTAACACTTTAACCACAATGACTCCCATAGTCTCTTCTAACCTGATATGTTTGTGGCTGTCAGAATGTCCCTTATCTGGGAAGACCCCAAAGGTAGATCAGAAAGATTATCTGTAGCAGCCTCATGTTAAGTCGTCACTATGTATGATTCCTGCAGCTGTTTTAAGTTGAAGTCATTGTGGGTTTTTATGTTTTTGAAAGTAGTTTAGAGTGGCCCTTTTCCATTGTACATTTTATTTCCTTATGGGAACCATGACTGCAATATTTTAGGTCATTTAGGAAGTCAGTGCTCGTACCATTGAAATTCTACACTCTGTAATAATAAACCACCTACATATGACCCCTGTCACCCAGATACTGTGCTGTAAAGAGCAGGAGGAAATAGAATGCCTCATGCTAGAGGTGCTTGCATAATTCAAAAGAGAGTTTAGTAAAACAATCCAGATGAGCAAGTGGACAAATGATGCAATATGAAAAATATGGAACTGGATATAGTAGGCATCTGTCCTAAATAGGAGCAATCAGAGATGAATTTTTGTTTACTTTTATATTATAGCTGGATTTCTGTGTGTTTTGTCTGAGCTTTTTATTAGTTTTAACCTGGAAAAATGTAATTAATGGCACTATGTACAACCTGAAGTTGGTACTGGGGGTTTGATGAAGGAGATGGTTCTTATCATGGGTCATGCATAGCAGCAACACTTGTGCATGAGATCCTGGCCTGCTTGTAAACTGTGCCTTGCCCAGCATAGGTACAACATTGGTATTTATCTAGATTTTTGTCAAGAATTTATCAGGGGAAGAAAGGTGACTCAGCAGTCATGCCTAAGCAGCCTTTGTGGTGGTGCTGCAGGCTTCTTTCTCACTTGGCGAATTGCTTGATATGCCAATTCTACTATATCCTAGCCATTTTATTGAATGAGGATGGCTATTATAACTGTTCTGACTGCTTTTTAGGTCTATCTCATCACATAAATTTCTTTGCTTCAATGAATCTTTTAAATATTGGGACATATAATAAGTAAAAAGTAAAGGTAAAGGACCCCTGGATGGTTAAGTCCAGTGTGACTGTGGGGTGAGGCAGTCATTTCGATTCAGGCCGAGGGAGCCAGAGTTTGTCTGAAAACAGCTTTCCGGGTCATGTGGCCAGCATGACTAAACCACTTCTGGCGCAATGGGACATGGTGATGAATGCCAAAGTGCATAGAAACGTTCATCTTTCCACCACCCCAGTGCCTATTTATCTACTCGTACTGGTGTACTTTCAAACTTGTAAGTTGGCAGAAGCTGGGACAGAGCAATGGGAGCTCACCCCATCATGTGGATTCGAACCACCAACCTTCCAATCAGCAAGCCCAAGAGGCTCAGTAGTTTAGACCACAGCGCCACCTGTGTCCCTTTAATAATACTAGTAGATCATTTAGGAATATGAAGAGAAGAGTAACAACGGAAGTATTGGTTATTTTAAAAACAGTGTATTTTGGATACTGTCCAGAAAGCTTCAGTAAATTGTGTTTTCCTTCTAAATCTGTGTAACACATATTTTTCACTCTGTGAAGTTAACCATACTGTGGTGTTTTGTTTTGTTTTAACTTTCCCCCTAATTTACCATTTTCTCTGGGATTCTATTCTGTGTCAAGCTTCCCCTTCAGGTCTCTTGTAAGTTTGTCAAGCTATCCAGGGAGTGAAAGTTCAGCAACTTGCCTTTCTGCAAATCTTCTTAGTCAGAATCCATTCATATGCTAGTTTTTGGTAGGCAGTTTTATGATGCTCTGCTGGAGTAGACAGTGGTCTAAATCTAGCTCCTTAATGTTAATTTGTTAAAGCTTGTTTGTAGCTCGCCCTAGATCTCAGGCCTCTTGCATCTTCCTATAGGACAGACACCCACACTTAGAAACTGGTGTGCTGCCTTCACCTGGGCTGGGCTGAATCAATATAAAACAGGATCATGGTGGAGTAGACCGCAGTTTAAAGCACTGCACAGGCAGGAAAGCTGTACCCTCACCACAGTATGAGTTTTCTTGTTGAAAACACTTCTTCCAGGTTGTCTTTTTTGCAGATGGGATTCCCAGACTGGAAGTATCCGCCACTGACGGGAAGAACAGTTGTCTCTGCTTCCCTCCCTAAACCTGCCGCAAGTTGAGAGTTTCACTCCACATCCCAACTGCCTATGGAATACTTAAAATGTACCCAACCACCAGTCTTATACAAATTAAGACCTGATTCCTAGACCACATTTGGATTACCGTATTTTTCCGTGTATAACACGCCCCCTGTATATAAGTGCCCTGTTTTTGGGGACTCAAAATTAAGAAAATGGGGGGGAGAGATTGCCCCCGTGTATAAGACTACCCCTCCCTTAAAATTATTTTTAGTAAAAAAACAAACCCTAGTCTTATACACTGAAAAGTACGGAATATCTTGCCTTTTGCCATTGTGATGCTCCTTTCTTTCTTGCAATAAGCCAGGAAGTGTTCCATTAGCCATACTTTAAAAGTTCAGTGGTTCCAAACCTGTTAACTACTCCTATCAAGTTAAAAACAAGGCAGGAATCCCAAATTGTCCCGAAGCTGGTAACTATTGTTTTTTTGGTTCAGATATAATGAGAAACTATGGTTAATTGAAGAGTTCCAAGTATAATTGCAGGTTTCTGGGAGGAGTCTGCATATGTAGGTATGCATGAGGCTGATTCATGGCCATGCACACAATTGTGATTCCATAATGTCTTATTTTGCCTCTTGGCTTTAATGGTGAAGCAGGTAGAAAATAGGCTGCAGTTCCTTCTTTTTTCTAAGAATGCTTTTGACTGGAGAAATTGAAAGATGTAAGGATTGGTTATTGAAATATATTATTTTGTGTGTGTGTGTGTGTGTGTGAGAGAGAGAGAACTTGAGTCTTTGAAGTACTCCCCCCCCCATTTAAGAGTTAATTAATGTGAGAATTGACAAAAGTATCACTAAAATGAAGTATACAGGATGTAGTTGCCTAAATTAAACTTATTTTGACTTCTGGACCTTTTGGATAAAATGGTGCCATAAACATTTCTACATCCTGAATGTTAACCTAACCCTGAGGCTAACTTACACAATTTTTATTCACTTCTGTTTCTCACAGAGATTACATATATCAACTTGCACAACACATTGAACAGTGCAGGCAACACTGGATCCTTTGGTAATTATTACAAGGCTTATGCAAGAGTAGTGGGTGAACCTAGCGGGAAGAAAAGGCAGCCATGGGGAGACACTTTGAGCAGAGAAAAATGTCATGGCTAGGGAGAGTGTTAACCACCACCCCTCTTTCCCCTCCTCGTCTGTTCCTCTTATCATTATTTTTAATCTAGGCTCTGCTACATGCATTTTCATATAAAATGTAGTTAAAAATACGTTTTGCTTTTTAGGGAATGCATGTAATAAAGCCTTGGCTATTTAAAAATAAAAAGTAGCAAGGGGCTATCAAAGAGAACAATAAATGCCTACGTTGCATTACTACAATATATAATACAGTGTTGATTATGTCCGTTGAGCATAATACTAAGGAGTACATGTTTGTGACGTGCAATTGGTGTCCAGGGGACAACATAAAGATTCCTCCATCTTTAAGAAAACTGAAGCCTCTTGATGGAAGCATTACATATCTTCAAGTCAAATTAGAAAGCAAATTAAAATAGCCTTTTACCCTTGTGCAATGCATCTATTTGTCCAATACCAAGTTGACTTGCCTGCTATGAACTATTTCCTACAAATTAAATATCATGGAAGACACAATCAATAGTGCCAAGGTCATTTGAGGAAACTGCCCCTTTGAAGTTTAAAAAGACACCTTGTGTAATCTGTCTTTAAACTTTGTTTTCCCCTGTTACAATTAACTAGCTGCTGCCACCAAGCAGGGGAAATGCTCATGTCCATGAATCCTGGACTCATGTCTTATTATCACAGACACTATGTGAACATAAATATGTCAATCTTCTCCTATTTGCTCACAATACATTTCCAAGGCAGATCCCGGTGCTTGGACAAGTTGAAGTTGAATTTAAGCTAGATGGTCATAAAACTGTCTGGATTAAAGAGAAGGCTCAAGAGATGGGAGGCAGACATAGCATCTCTTTGGATAATGACTTGGATCTGATGCTCTACATGTGAATAAGAACTCCATAGGAAAAAATGTATGAGAGAACAGCTCTAAAGATGTCTCTCCGTTGGAGTAAAGGTTGAAGTACACAAGATCCTTTCAAAATGAAGTAACTGGAGAACAAAAGCGGATGGAACTGGAAAAGTAAAAAGGCACATTTTCATAAGGCTCTTGGAAATGGTGTCAAAGGTAAAATGATGACAAGGCTGAGGAGAGTATCCTGAGCTTTAGAAAGGAAGAGGAGTCATTTATGCACAGTACTCCGTGATTTGTCTTTCTCTCCTAAAGTGAATTTTTAATGAAAGACAAGTAGACTGATCTAAGGTTAGCATGAACACTTTCTACTTTTCTGCTTACCATTAACCCAGTTTGCACACAACGCTAAGCCAAACCATGGCTTAGCTCAGAGTCGCATTGCAGCAGGAAGACTGGGGGAGGACTGAAGAGGTTGTGTTTTTTGCTGGGAGTACCCACACAGGCATTCATGCTTTGCTGTAGCTTGGTTTAGAGTTCCTTGGTTGATTTTAATGCCTGAAATTGGGAAACAAGATGTGCTTGGGTTGCATAAATTACTTTCAAGTGGAAGTAATTCTACTTGCAGAATAAAGTTCAAGACCAGTTTTGCTACCACACTCCAGTTAAAATATGATGGTTTAATGGCAAGCATAGGACTCCTTCCCTCCTTTCTAAAATATATAGTAAATCTGCCAAAAGAACCATCTTTTATGCTGCTCTTATTTTATATTCTTAATGTTGTTTTATTTTGCTAATTTTGGTAAACCGCCCAGATAAAATATGCCGGGTGACTATAGATCATAAACACATAAACAAAGAAAGGTTTTCATTCATATGTCTTAAACTGACAAAGGGTTGGTTTTATTCAGATTTCATAACTCGTGGAGTCTATAATTGGCATAAATCCTGAAATTGTGCAGCTGTATAAAAGTGCTCTAGCAAACATCCCTATGCACTGAAGTGAGAAATGGACTCAAGACAGCTGGTCATACCCCTTTGGCACTGATGTACCATTCAACCATCAGCTGGCAACTCCATCTTCAGCCTCAAAGAAAACAGGCCCTGTGCATGAAGGGCTCCACCATACAAAAGAAAATCCTGGATTCCCCTTCTACACATGTAGGGCCCATTCTCCATGTGGCTGAATATATCTGTGCAACTGAATATACAGCCATCCGGGTGTGTATCTTTTATAGGAAATGTACACTTTTTGTGCATTCTGCAACTTCCTTTTCAAAGTGATAACTCAAAAAGCAAGGACACCAGTTTTGGAAAACTATATAATTTTATACTGCTCTCCCTTAAAGTAGCTCAAGGTGATCACGTAGTATTATCCCAATAAGCTTTATTGGTGAGGGAGAATTTAACCTGGTCATCCCTGCTTTATGTCCCTTATTCTAACACTTCTCTTAATGTAATAGTTCTTTCTTTTCTAGAATGAAGTACAAAAAATATTTTGATGCTCCAAGAATGTATTTTGAAAATGTCAGCCAGCACATTGCAGTTTATTATGCCAATGTGTACTATGCCAGTGTTGTATGGGAGGCTTCATGTGGCAATAATTGGCCACTAGGGGATTCTCTTGTGGTGTAACTGAGCAGCTTGATATAAAATAATTGGAAGCCACAGAGAACTTGTGTAGTTCTGCCTTGGTTAAAATGTACTGCCTGCTGGCCTCTGTTGAAGGCTATTAAAGGATATTTTTGGACCCAGTTTTTGTTTTTGACTAAAGAATGTTCTACATGGTGTCATTTAAACACAATATATGTCATTTAACGCTCTCTGAGTAACAATCTCAGAAAAGTCAGAACTGGGTGAAGCTTCATATTTTGCAAAGGTTTAGTAAAAACTAAAAAGTAACAGTCATAGAATCGCAGAATTGTAGAGTAACCATCATAGAAACATAGTATTGTGGAGTTCAAAGGGACCCCAAGGGTCATTTAGTCTAAGCCCTTGCAATGCAGGAATCTCAGCTAAAGCATCCATGACAGATGACCATCCAATCTCTGCTTATAAACCTTGCACTTTGTATTTTGGGTCTATGGGCTGCAATAAAGCTTTGTGTGTGTGTGGCTTAAAAACCGCCAGTGAAGAGTCCAGTCCACCACCTCCTGAGGGAGATTGTTCCACTGTCAAACTGCTCTTACTGTCAGAAAGTTCTTCCTGATGTTTAGTCAGAATCTCCTTTCTTGTAGCTTGAATCCTTTAGTTTGAGTCCTAGCTTCCAAAGCGGGAGAAAATAAGCTTGCTCCATCCTCCATTTGACAGCCCTTTAGATGGCTATCATATTTCCTTTCAGTCTCCTCTTTTCTAGGCTAAATATGCCCAACTCCCTCAACCATTCCTCATAAGGCCCTGGCTTCCAGACCCTTGATCTTCTTGGTTGCCCTCCTCTGCACACATTCCAGCTTGTCAATATCTTTCTTAAACTGTGGCGCCCAGAACTGGACACAGTATTCCAGGTGCGGTCAGACCAAGGCAGAACAGAGTGCTACTATTACTTCCTTTGATTGGGACATTAGACTTCTATTGATGCAGTGTAGAATAGCATTAGCTTTTTTGGGGTGCTGCATCACCCTGTTGACATGATTAGACTGGTCTTGAGAAGAAGGATTCTAGGCCAACGCTGCAAATTCTATACAGTGGTACCTCGGGTTACATACGCTTCAGGTTACAGACTCCGCTAACCCAGAAATAGTACCTCGAGTTAAGAACTTTGCTTCAGGATGAGAACAGAAATTGTGCTCCGGCGGCGCAGCAGCAGCAGCGGGAGGCCCCATTAGCTAAAGTGGTGCTTCAGGTTAGGAACAGTTTCAGGTTAAGAACGGACCTCCGGAACGAATTAAGTACTTAACCCGAGGTACCACTGTACCTCGTTTCAACTAAAATGACATTTGTACTGCCTTTTTTGTACTAACCTTATTTTAAGAAGCTGTTAAAGTTGCCCTTATTTCTACTGCTTTTTGACTTCACATGAAAGTGCATCAATGTACAAAATGTGGAATATAGGATTTTCCATTACAGAAACAGTGTTCTTCTTCGGTTAATGAGTACAGAATATTTGATTCCAAAACTGCTTCAGCACACTGGGCTTTTTATTTATTGAGATGAAGCCCAACTTATTCCTTTATTTATTTATTATACAATATGTAAAGCTAAAAGAGGTAAGAAATGTACAGTATATAAAACAAGTAATGAAATTGTTCTGACAATGCTTTGGGACTGGAGTTATATGGTGCCTAAATGAGAAGTGTAGCAAGATTTTCACAGCTGCATTTTGTACTAGCTGCAGCATCTGAACTGTGTTCAGCAGCAGACCCATATAGAACACATTGCAATAGCTCAAACACAAAGTTATTAGAGCACAAAGCACAGTGACCAAGTTGTCCCTGTCCAGCAAAGGCCATTTCCAGGTGTATCTGGAAATCACGTGCATCTAGTAAAATAAAAAGCTAGATTGAAACATTGCAGAGCAGGTTGAATTTATATATTTAAAAATCGTATGGGGGGGGAGACCCATGAACCTCACTCTGTTACAGTATTTTTATCCATCTGTTCCTCCGAAAGGGGGGCTGCTGAGAAATTGTGAGGTAGCTACATTGCGTGGCAAGTCCTGACCCCCCTCCACTTGGTTGAATAAAGACACATGACTCAAATATTTAAGGTTAATGGGCTAAAAAAGGCCACAACTTTATTGGTTACAGATGATGAGCAGTATTGGCTTAGGCATTGGATCTAACTAACTATATTTGACTCCAGCCTGTCTACAGGGAGTCCGGGAAGGGTTAACCACCTGTAGGGGGAGTCCTGCTGGTGCACATCAACTAGGAACTCTCCCGGGGTCACCGCTAGGGGTTGTGCCTTAGGCCCTCACCTCCCCAGGCTTCGGACAGGGTCACGCCCCCTGGAATCCTTTAACGGAATACCCTTCAATATGTGTGGGGCAGGTGATGGCGCTACCTCCCCTCTTCTCTTCTCCAGAAATATTTCAATGCCTAACCGCCAAACCTTAAAAAGTTGTGACAATTTGCTACGAGGAAGGCGAAAACCAACCTTAAAAAGTTGTGACAATTTGCTACGAGGAAGGCGAAAACCACCCAAGTGGCTGGTGCCAATTTGCCAAGTGGAAAAATTCCTACCAGGCCCCTCAACGGCGACCAACCGAAGTCCATAGCAAGGTCAAAAGAGATGAAAACCTTAAAGGGCAGGAGGGTGGGAAAACCGAAGCAGCTGGAAGCCTGAAAGAGAGATCTCCCAGCTGCGTCCTGCCTTTATTGGGCAGGCCACACCCCCAGACCAACCAGATTGGTCGGCGTGGCCAGTGACACAGCCGGGAATCCCCCAGTCGCGCAGGGCTGGCCACCCACCCCCTGCGCATGCGTGTGGAGGGGTCATGAGAGCCTGCAACACCACCTCCTCCTTAAGGCGGAAGTGGCCTTGCAGTCAAGCACAAAGGCTCATATGAACAAGCTTCTAGAGCAGCATGGCCTATGCAAATCCAAGGGAAGACAGGAAGGAAAGATGCTGATAAGCCAACATGAGGGAGGGGGTTGTGTTTTTTTTTGCAACATGCAATACAGTATAGTGGAAGGAGAGGAGCAGAAAACAAGCTGTGCAGTATTTCATGGTCTCCAAAAAGTCGTTCATTCTCTCCTCTATGCAAACAAGCACCCAGAGGATATTTTTGCATATTGCCATAGAGTTGTCTGCTACCCAGCTCAGAAAGGATCAGATGGAATAGTTCTCATGCAAACCAAACACAGTGGCAAGAAAGCCCTTTAGTAATATTTAACTTCTGTAATGTCAATGAATAATCATAGCCTTGACTAAACATTGCATGTTTGGAATAGAAAAAAAGCTTTTTGCATAACTGACCTGCAGTGTCTACACTGAAAATACCCCAAAATCTGTAGTACCCCCTGTGGCTTGGTTCCAGATTTAATATATTTCAAGACAGGAAAGCTTCCCTGCTGCCATCTATATTTTCTTTTTTATGTATAACAGGCTGGCTGGGGCTGATAGGAATTGCCCAAATCATCTGGAGGGTAACAGATTGGGAAAGGCTGCCCTACTACAATACAGAACTGACCAAAGTTGTCCATTAAATAGAGCCAACTCCCCATTTATGTGGGGGTTGCATTCCGAGGCACCGCACACATTGGTGGGATGTGTGTAAGCCCACGCCATTCTGCACCCGCCTGCTTCCGGTGCCAGAAATGGTGCATGTATCAGTGGTCACATGTGGCTCGAACACGTGCAGATGGTGGGTTGCATGTATTCCACATCAATCTTCAGTCTGGCCATTTGATGTACTTGGATTTAGGTGGTCTGACTTTGGTTCCTCTCTAACTTTCCTGCTCCTATCTGCTCATTCTCTGCACAAAGGGGGGGGGGGCACACATGAGCCTGTTTTTTTTGCCCAGCTCCCAGTTCAGCAAATGTATAACATAAATTTGTGGTCGTCATCTTCCAATGCAACCATAAGTCTATTTAGAGATTTTTTACTACTGGAGGGTAGAAGACAAGTCTTGTTGTCATAACAGCTAAAGAAAAATGTGGATAGAGCTGGAAGCAGATGACATGTATAAATAGGCAATGAGCTAAAGTAAAACATGCGAAGAGAAACAAACTTCTGCTGTTTCTCTGCACTCTCAGACTGACCACACTGAATCTGTGCCAAAATCAGCTGGCTATTCTTTGCTGTTTCTTGACAAAATCAAAGCTGTGTCCAGATATAGTGCTTTAATCCAAATTACATTAAAAGACACAGACATTGAGCTGTAACCATCCCTTCCCTCAAGGTTTTAGAGAGACTTTTGAGCTTAGCAGAAGAGCTTAATAGTGCCAGCTACTTTAGTGTTAAGTGTCAATTAGTGGCACACAGGCAGGTAGGTTTAACTGGATTTTTACAGTTGCATATGCTCTTCATACAGATTGTCTTCCACTTGAAATATCCAGACCACTATAACAAAATAATTGGATAATAAATGGACTATATTCTAAGACTCTGAATTTAAAATTTAATGTTTTGAAAACAATGATTTTAAGCAAAAATTATATACAGTCTAAATTAATCTGGAAAACTCTTAAGTCGATTTTCACTGTGAATGTTCTTTAAAAAAAAGCAAAGAATTTAATCCATCAGAATTCAATCCAGTTTCTAAATCTCATTAGAGTCAAACACATGCCTGAATTCATCCTGCTCAAAATCAATGGGACTCAGAAGGTAAGATTGCAGTCCTAACCCCACTTACCTGGGAATAAGCCACACTGAGTTCAGTAGAGCTTACTTCTGAGCAGACATGTTAAGGATTGCACTGTAAGTCCACAAAGGTCATAATTTTTTTTCTAATCCTTTTTCTGATAATGCATTATTGGGTTGGGTCACTGATGGCACATCAGTGGCTAAAAATCTGGACATTTCTCTCTGAACTGCCTGGGATTGTTCTTATTCACCTAAACTAATAATAATTTGACCAAACCATTCCGAGGTGGTCTTGCTGGTATTGCCCGTCAACAAAAGAGGTTTAAAGACTCTCTCAAGGCATTTTTTAAAAAAATGTAGTATAAACACCAACAGTTGGGAAACACTTGCCTGCAAGCACTCCAATTGGAGAACAGCCTTTACCAAAGGTGTCATGGGATTTGAAGATGCTTGAACTCAGGACGCAAGGGAGAAACGTTCTGAGAGGAAGGCACGCTTGGCAAATCCACACCGTGATCAACTCCCGCCCAGAAACCAATGTCCCCACTGTGGAAGGACATGTGGATCCAGAATTGGACTCCACAGTCACTTACACACTCATTGTTAAAACCGTGTTTATGGAAGACAATCTTACTTGGCTACGAGTGATCGCCAAAGAAAAGGAGGAAGAAGCCCTTAAAAAACAACACCAACTGCTACATAGAAACATGAAAGTTGGAGTAGGTAGTACATTTTCAACATTTAAACTCTTTTAAAAGTTAGAAGATACTATTGGTGACTAATGATTCTTACTGATACTAATGTTTGACGTTTGCACAGTTTGTTTCCACACAGCAATGAAGATGGATGGGCTCTGTTGAATGTGATGAAAGGAATGGGGAAGTATTAAAAATTGTCGTGTGAGTGCTGCAAAGGGCTGCTTCAACCAGGCAACATTTGGGCAATTGTTGCATAAACACATGGAGTTACAGTGTTGAAAGTCTAAGTGCCTTAGGTTGCCATTCAATGCACGCTTGCATCAGAGTAAGTCCCATTGGACTCAATGGGCTTTACTTCTGGGTTGGCATGAATTTCACTATTTAGTTTTACAACAGGTTGCTTGTGCCACAGTCCTCTGAGGGAGAAGTAAAAAGGTTGACCACAAGGGAGCACTCAATGCAAAAGGATTTGCTTCTAGTATCTCCGTAGTGGAACAAAGTTCACTCAAAGAAGGCATACAGCAATTCATAAGCAATGAAGACCCATATGCTCTTCTCATGAAGATGGCAACAGTCTTTAGATCGGGGGTGTGGAAAATGTGGCTATCCAGATGTTGCTTGACCACAACTCCCAACATTGCTGACCATGCCGGGCAGGAGTGGAGGGAATTGGAAACCAACAAATCAGAAGGATCACAGTTTCCCCACCCCTGGTCTAAATGCAGAAATGTACCTTGGATTTGAGTGTTGTCTATGTCTACAGTGGGGGTGGCTAACCTGTGGACCAGATATGACCCCACAAGCTACAGGAAGAGACCCACCAGCGCCCACAGCTTAACAGTGGTGCCTCGCAAGACGAAATTAATTCGTTCTGCGAGTTTTGTCGTCTTGCGATTTTTTTCGTCTTGCGAAGCACGGTGTCGGGAAAGTTTTGGAAAAGCTTCAAAAATCACCAAAGTCTTTAAAAACCTCAAAAAAGGCTACCACACCGCGTTCTATGAGTTGCTCCTTGAAGTCAAGTCGCAACTGTATTAACGGTGTTAAGAAAAAGGAAACAAACTTGCAAGACGTTTCCGTCTTGCAAAGCAAGCCCATAGGGAAAATCGTCTTGCGAAGCAGCTCAAAAAACAAAAAACCCTTTCGTCTAGCGAGTTTTTTGTCTTGCGAGGCATTGGTCTTGCGAGGTACCACTGTATTTCCTAATCTCAGTACTGTAGTGCTGAACAGTGAGATCAGAAGATAGAACTGCCTTCTCTTTAGAAATTAAAAGGCAGCACCCACCCGAGCATTGTTCCTGGAAAAACTCTCATCCATTTGGTCTAGTGCCTCAGACTGGATCCAGCTTCATCCAATCCCTTACCGAGACAAGACAAGACAACGGTCCAGCACATCCGCTGCCTCACCTGAAGATGTAAAGCAGAAGTAGGCTGAAGAGCACTCCCCAAGCATCACCCTCTGGAAACGGCCATCTAAGTAGGACCAGAACCATCGTAAAGTGGTGCCACCCACCGCCAACTCAGACAGCCACTCCAGAAGAATACCTTGGTCGATTGCAGTAATGAGACACTGCAAGCTTTGGACTTGCTCACTTGCAGCTCCTTGCAGCTACACCAGAGAAGAGTGGAAGCTTTTGCCTCTGATTTTCTACAACTCAGCATGTCATCCAAATCCCAGACAGTGAACCACTCTGATTATTCTGTGAACCACCCTGAGACCTGCCGGGGATAAGGGGGGGGGTATATAAATTCAATTTTTTATTCTTATTCTAACAGTAACTGGTTTGTTTGAAACAAGCAATAATTAAGATTAAGCACAGTTTGTTGGTTTTGCATGACGTAAGCAAACTGCCAAAACCCCTTCAGCTGCAACCACACTGAGCTATCAGTGGTGTCCAAACTTTTTTCAAAGAGGGCCACATTTGATGAAATGAAGGGCTGTGAGGGCTGACTGAAGGAAAATTAAGCGCCTGGCGGGCCGGATTAGGCCCCCGAAACAGACTTTGGACATGCCTGTGTGTGACACCTGAAGCAGGTCATTGGAATGATCTTTCATATTCCAGTTCAGATCTTCACTTAGGTTCTCATTATTTCAGTTGGCTTAAATTTAGAAGATAAACTTAGACTGTAATCTGAGATTGAAAACAGTTTGAGTTCATGTTTTTACAAGCAAGTAGTGTCTTACTTTTCCCCCCTCATGTAAATAGTAGGTGCACAAGATAACTATTATTTTAGTCCTATATTTGGAAAGAACTGATTTCACTATAACAATTTAAATTTATAACAACACTGCTACCTAGGCTGGTCTCTGAAGATATTAGAAGTTTGCAGTGGAGACAAAACAATGTAATGGGGCTGCAGCAAGAATTGCATCATAGCAAGAGCATCCATGAGGCATTATTAGTGTATAGTGAGAAATGTGCATAGTAATAACATGTTCACTGTGTTAGTAAAAGTAGATTTTAAAAATTGTATTGTATGATTTTGTTTCTGCTTCATGAAAGAATCCATCATTATGGACTGTATGGACTCTCCATGGTAGCCAACTCTTTGTTAGCCCCAGGCATATTTTTGTAAATGGCGTGTTAAGATGATGCTGCCAGCCCATTAAGAGGATACCAAGAAATGCCCACTGTCCCCTTTAGACATTAATGTATTGTGTTAGCCAGATACGGTGTCAGCATGCCCTCAGGACTGAGTGGGTATTCCTGCCATGGGCATGGTGAGGCAACAAGAAGGCTAGATAGAGAACTTCATACATCATCGTTCCCTCTACATTTCCAAGAGTCTCTTCTGTTGAGAATTCAGAGATCTAGCTCAGTAAAGAATTCACAGTAAAGCCAATATAACTCAAAGGTGCGCATGACACTCTAGCAAAAACATTAGGATATTTTTTAATTGTTGCCCAGTTTTGTTATGTATACCCCACTGATAATACTGAGAGCTTTTCTTGAAAGGCAGGATATGAGTATTCTAATAAAAACAATACTTTGTGTTTAAAATAACATCAGATAAACACATTTACAGACCCAGTTTTAAAAATTTAATATGGTGTTTCATCATAGATGATGGAACTGTGGTTTGAATAAGTTACACAACTAGAACTCTTGCTAATTTCCCCATCTTATCAGGAAGAACAGTTCAACCCCAGTAATTGGAAACTAATCACTTGCTTCAGTTCTTCCATTAGATCTTGTGACAATGCACCTTTAGAAAGTAGTTCAATTTCTGCCTGGTGCAGGGGTGGAACAAGTTTTTCAAGGAAGCTCATTGCAACAGAGATTCTCAGACATGGTGAGCAATAGCCCTGAAGGCTGCAGGTATAGCCCAGGGAAGGAAAAATAAACCCTTTCAAGTTGTATTTGGAGTGTTTTAGGGCCAACAATCTGGGACGTGGGTGGTGCTGTGGGTTAAACCACAGAGCCTAGGACTTGCTGATCAGAAGGTCGGCAGTTCGAATCCCCGCGACGGGGTGAGCTCCTGTTGCTTGGTCCCTGCTCCTGCCAACCTAGCAGTTCGAAAACACATCAAAGTGCAAGTAGATAAATAGGTACCGCTCCGGCGGGAAGGTAAACGGCGTTTCCGTGCGCTGCTCTGGTTTCACCAGAAGCTGCTTAGTCATGCTGGCCACATGACCCGGAAGCTGTACGCTGGCTCCCTCGGCCAATAAAGCGAGATGAGCGCTGCAACCCCAGAGTCGGTCACGACTGGACCTAATGGTCGGGGGTCCCTTTACCTTTACCTTTACTAGGGCCAACAATAACCATTAATTGTTGTTAATAATACGGTTTTTTAAAAAGTGTGCATAAACTGAACACACTATTTGATGGAACATAGCCATGTCTCTATGCTAATTTCCTGCCCAAAACGATCCCCGCACCCCATGCTGTATCTGATAGTCTCCTGACTACGAAAGTTGACGACACAATAAATTAGTTTATTCTTTAAACTGCCACTTGGGTCTTTTTTAAAAGCATCTTTGTAACTCTCTATGAAACCTCTTCTAGTTTTCAGTATCCTTCTTGAACTTTCCTGCCCAATATTGAATACAATGTTGAATAAATATGCAGTCTCAACACAGCAAACATAAATCCCTATGTATCTGCTTCAATCAGATAGCAGTAACTGGTACCTAGTTTGCATATAGAGAGCTTGCCAAGTTTAGAATTCTACTGCCAGCTACTTGGTAGCCAGTGTCGATAATTTCTTGTGACCCAATGGTGTGTTCCTACTAGGGATGTGAATGATGTTTGTATTTTTCAAAATTGTCAATAAAATATTACAAAATTTGCTATTTTGTGCAAACATTGAGCAAGATTCTGTGAATGTTTGTTGGATTATGATGCGTTGGTTCATATTATTTTCAAAAAGAAATAAAATAGGTGGGGAACCTTTTTTTGTAATAATCAATCCTGCTACATTACTGTCACTTAATGCAAGTCATATCCTTTCCAAATGCACATACATTGTATGTCTGTAGTAAAATTACACAAGTCAAAACATGTTATCAGTTACGTGGCCCAAATACATGTTGCATAACACACATAATTTTTGAAAGCAATTATGAAATTTGATGAAAGAGAATCAAATGAGAATGAGCTGTGAAACAACATGGGCTCAGTAATTGGCAAAAAATGAAAAGTGAGAAAACATCACAAGTTACATCACTTGTCCCTACTCACTGTTTAGTTAGTTAGTTAAAATTGTGAAGAGATTTACAACAAAAAAATTAATAAAAATACTCCCAAAATACCTCCCCAATTAATTAATTAATTAATTAATTTAAAAATAATAAAAATACCCAAACATAAACATTACTTAAACATGTTTAAGTAATGTTGCCATAAAACTTTATTACCCATTGTTGTAAATATATATTCTTACATTTCTGTCCTTGGAAGGGAAAATTGTGCCCTGATTTAACAACAAAGACATGCCAAATGAATGAACTGTATGTTGCCCTTATGTGACACACTCATCCAATTGTTGGCGCACCAGGGGATGGTATCTGTAACAGATTGTCCTGTTAGTCAAGTTCTTAGAATTGCTCCTCTTTTTTTAGAGCATCTGATCTAAGTTCATAAGAGGTGAAATGCAGTCTAGGTAACATAGCAATGCATTATCCTATTCTGCCTTTAAATACAAAAGCAAACAAATCCCAGATTACTTGTGTGTCCCCAGCTTGGTCTTTTTTATGAAGCAGTATTAAATCTAAGTGTCTGTAGTCTAAGACAATCAATACATTTCTAAGCTGACTGCTATGTGTACAAACCCTCTGAAATTCAAGTTGAAATGGTTTAATAATTTGCTAGAGTGCTAATAACTAGCTGTTGTTGTGTGTCACCTGCTCTTGTCCATTCTGTCAATTGTGGGATAAATAAGATCCACAGATCTGATGCACGTTTGTGGCATTTTTTTAAGAGAACCATCGGTATCAGTGTTAGAAACTGAGAGAGCTAGGAGCTAAATAGCCGCTTAAACCTAGGTTATGGGTGCATCAATGGAATGTCTAGTTGTAGTTTTTTATAACAAGAATACAAAGCTGAAAATGAATGGACTGCAGCTAAAATATTATGTTCATTTTTCACATGGTCTAGTCCTTCCCCTGCCCACCACTCTAATATTCTTAAGATGATCTCTTCTCCAGCCTTCAGAGAGTAGCTGGAAGTGGGGAGGCAGAAAAAGGTCCTCCTTTCTTTCCACTCTGCAGTTTCAATCTGAAATCTTAGGTGCAGTACTTCACCCAGATCTCAGAAACTACTTGCGCTAATGAAATTCCCTGTTGTAAAATGCGCCTAAAACAGTGGGCGTTTCAAACACTGATCAGTATGCCAAAGACACTCAGCTCTACATTTCTCTTTGTCATCTGAGTCTGGCATGGCTGTGAAGGTGCTGAGCTAGTGCCTGGATATAGGAATGGTCTGGGCGAAACCAATAAACTACCGTATTTTTCGCTCCATAGGGCGCACCTGACCATAGGGCGCACCTAGTTTTTAGAGGAGGAAAACACGGGAAAAAAATATTCTGAATCAAATGTTGCGCTAGAACAGGCAAGAGCTACATCTTTACCAGAAAAAAATAGTTCTAAATCAGGAATGGCTAAACCTCAGGTGGTTGTGGCTCCAGTGGTAATATCAAAGCTTTCTGTGAATGCACCTGAATTTTACCCCTCAGGATATACCCCTAATCTTACAGTAAGTATTTAGCCTCCTCTCTCTTCCATTTCCAAGCAAGTGAGGCCAATGTGAACATTCTGCTAGACTTGTTAATCTTCTTTGTAAGAAATGACTTTGATATTGGAAGCTGAAAATTCCATCCCATGATTTCTCTTGGTGTTTTAGAGATCCTTAAACACCAAATGGTTTAAAATGAAGAAATCTCCCGCCCATAGACACTTTTGTCTGCAACTTTTGATTTGTCTAATATTAGGTCACCTAGGCAATCTGTACGCAACATTTTCAGTTTGCTGAAATTTTTAGAATGCCTTAGGGACTGCTTGAAAAAGTTTGCTCTTGAATGACATGGGCTTTTGTGGATAAAGCCTTCTAATAGGCCCTGGCTATTTAAAAATATATGTATTTGTAGTGTGTATATGTAAAAGTATACACTTCTCTAATATCTAGCTGTCTGATCTGAGAGGACAGCCTCTCCCTCTTTTTTGATTATGTGCCAGTACTGCACACAGCACATTATTAATATTATTAAGAGTGCTAGTATACTTGACTTCAAATACCCTTCCATAAAACTAAGTATCTTTTGCTATAATGTAACAATGGGTTGCCATTGTGGATTTGGGGAGGGCTATAAGTTGGAAGGGGAGGCAGAAAGTCCATTTATATACTGTTTCTGATCTGTATGAAAAAATCAGCTTGCTTGCTTTTTTGCAGTAGCATCTCTAAAAAGCAACAATGTTTACATTTTATATATGCACATAATAATTACAAAATGAATAAATGTAAAAGATTTTAGTTGAGGGAAAAATTAGCTAATTAGAGTGTGCGCATACACACAAACAAATTCCAATGCCATTGCAACTGCCTAGCTGAAACAGCTCCTGTTGAGTGAATTGGGCATCCTGTGCCTGTGACATACCACCCAGTCTTCTTGTTATATATTATTTTACAGTAGCTATAATTTAGCTGTAATTCACCAACAGCAAGTATTCATGGTGTGTGGACAGGACAGCATGGCTCACCACAAGATTGTTAACAAGGCCCCCTAGTAGAACTTTATGCCCAGTTTAAGACTGTTCCAGGGTTGTGTGTTTTTTAAACTTCAGATTGCTTTATTTATTTTGCCTTCCTTCTGCTATTATTGGTAAATATAAGTTGTTGAAGCCATTTGAATGAGAACTTATAATAAGTTTAATTCCAAAGCTGACTATAATCGCTTTTAGGAATCTTCTTTGGAAGATGATTGTGATGGATTTCCAACTCTAACAGAATATGTGCAGGACTTTCTCAACCACCTTGCAGAACAGCCGGCTTGTTTTGAAACTGAAAGAGCACATTTTTCAGAAACTGTAAATGCTTGTGTCACTACAGATGAAGCATTACAAGAACTTGTTGAGCTCATATACCAACAGGTAGAGTGTGTGTATATATATGTCATGTTTGATGGACAGGTTGCATAATATATATAAAATATCTACATGAATTTCTAATCTCACAGAAACATGGGATACATCATGTTTGCTTTTATTAAAATAAAATAAAAGATTGAGCCATTAGGAGGTTTTGAAGATCTGGATGTTAATTGTTTACACTAGAGAGGAAGTTTTTCATACAATTGTAGATTTGGAAGGGACCTCAGAGGTCAGCTACTCCAACCCCCCACAATGCAGGAATTTCAACTAAAGCATCCATGACAGATAACTATCCAGCCTCTACTTAAAAACCTCAAATGAAGTAAAGTTCACCACCTCCCGAGTGAGACTGTTCCACAGAGCTGGCTGCAGGGGAACAGCCTCTGCTAGACTCTGTTCGAGAGGAGGAGGGGCTGGCTGCACCTGAATCCCCTCGGAGCAGGAGGAAGAGCCAGGTACTGGGGCAATATCATCCCAGCAGGAGGCGGGGCAAAAAGTGGAGGGTGTCATCCATTGGGGCCAGCTGGTTCATCCAGTGAAGACTGAGCTACGAGAGCTCGGACTGCAGCTTCTGTGTAATTACTAAATAAATCTAAGAGTAATTAACCTGTCAGCCTGCCACATCTTGTGTGGGAGAGACATCGTAAAACCCGACAGAATCTTCTACTTGAAGCCATTGGTTCAAGTCCTGCCCTCCAGAGCAGGAGAAAACAATCTTGCTCCATCTTCCATGTCACATCCCTTTAGATACTTGAAGATGCCTATCATATCTCCTCTCTGTCTCCTCTTGTTCAGGCTAAACAAAACCAGTTCTCTCAACCATTCCTCATAGGGCTTGGTTTCCAGACCCTTGATCATCTGGGTTGCCCTCTTCTGCACGCTTTCCAGCTTGTCAGTAACCTTAAATTGTGGTGTCTAGAACTCGGGACAGTATTCCAGGTGTGGACTGACAGGGGCAGAATAGAGCAGGACTATGATTGCAACACTATACTTCTTTTGATGCAGCCTAGAAGAGTGTTTGCTTTTTTGCAGCTGCATCACACTGTTGACTCATGTTAAGCTTGTGGTAAACTAAGACCTCTATATCCTTTTCATGTTTACTACTGGCAATCCAGGTGTCCTCCATCTTATGTTTGTTCACCTGATTATTCCTGCCTTAGTGTAGAACCTTACATTTGTCCCTATAAAAATTCATTTTGTTAGTTTGGGCCCAATTCTCCAATCTGTTAAAGTCATTCTGAATTCTGATTCTATCTTCTGTAGCATTAGCTAACCCTCCCAGTTTGGTTTCATCTGCAAATCTGAGGAGCATCCCTTTGATTCCTTCACTCAAATCCTTTATAAAGACATTGAACAATTATGGGCCCTGCAGTGCCCCACTTGTCACTTTTTTCCAGGATGATGAGAAACCATTTGTAATCACTCTTGAGGTTTGGTTGGTCAACCAGCTACAAATCCACGTAAGAGTTACCTTGTCCAGCACACATTTTAGCAGCTTCTCCACAAGAAGATAATGGGGGGCTTTGTGAAAAGCCTTTTTGAAATCAAGATAAGACTACATCCACAGCATTCCCCTGATCCACCAAGCTTGAAACTCCTATCAGAAAAAGAAATGAGATTCATCAGGCATGGCTTATTATTGAGAAACCCATGCTTGGTCTTAGTTATCACAGCAGCCTCTTCTTAGTGCTCACAGACTGACTGTTTAATTATCTGTTCTAGGACCTTTCTTGCTATCAATGTCAAGCTGACAGGTTGGTAGTTGTCTGGACCTCACCTATTCTCCAAGTATTCTCAAAAATTAAAGACAAAGGCTCAGAGATTACACCTGCGAGTTCCTTTAGTATCCTTCAGTGCAGCTCATCAGGCCCTGGAGATTTCAAGTAGCTGGGTCTTCCCTTACCACTTTTTCCTATATTGGGCTGTAGCTCTCTCCTTGCATCATTTATTCTGTTATTACCAGGCTGGACACTGCTTTCATTTTGGGAAAGACAGAGGCAAAGGAGGTGTTGAGCAGTTCCATCTTTTCTCTGTCACCCAATAGCATTTGTCAATCATCTCCATGCAAAGGATCTACTACTGTCTTGTTCTTCTTCTTGCTTTGAACATAGCTGAATAAACCTCTTTTGCAAGCCTGAGTTCATTCTGAGCTTTGACCCTCCTAACTTCCCTGCAACTGTTGCCTATTCATGTATACTCTTCCTTTGTGATTTCCCCTTTCTTCCATTTCTTATACATGCCCTTCTTACATCTCAGCTCATCTGTGAGCTCCTTCTGCAACCCCACTGGTTTCTTTAGATGCTTCCCACTTTTCTTGTTGGAACTGTCTGTGTTTTGTGCCTTCAGTATTTCACCTTTAAGAAACTGCCATTCGTCTTTGAATCTTTCTGACCATGGAATCTCACCCAGTAGTTCCTTAAGGCTTTTTTCAATCAAGCTTCTTAAAGTCCAGAGTTCATGTCTAACTACATTCAGCTTTCCCATGCCTCGGTACAATGAAACCCAAGAGGCCATGATCACTTCCTTCCATGGTTCCTAGTACTTTCACTTCATTGATCAGCTCTTACTTGATAGTGAGGACCAACTCCTTGCAATTTTGCCATGCAAGTTTAAAATAGTGACAGAAAGGTGTGTACCTTTGAGTAATGGGCTGCAGAATGATGATGCTCTCCCTTTTTTAAAAAGTCTATTATGAAGGAAACTTACATTCTGTGTTATAGCTTAGAAATATTGTTTAATCTTCACTGAATGTATTTTACAACACAAAGCCAATGGAAAGGGGTAACCAACTCTTATATCCAAAGTATTATTTTTTTCCTTTTGGGGGGCAGTTCATTTGCTTTATGAAACCTTACTGCAGCCTGCTTAAAATTCCAGGAAATGTTTTAAAAATAGAATATTAGTTCCAGTTTCAATGCTCTTAGTGTCATATTTCACTGAATAATAAGCTAAGGTCAGGGCACGTGTAAATGCCAATTCAGAAATCAAAGTTTAAGTAGGACTTCTTAGATACGAAATAGGAAAATACCTCATTGATCCCTTTTTTCACTTGCAACCTTCTCCAGTGTTTGTTTACTGAGATGTAAGGCCTTCTATGTTCAATATGGCCTACTCCAAAGGAAATACGTATTGCTTCCTGAGGCTACTTAATGTTATTTTTGCAATATCATTCCTTACTTCTGTTAGTTGGCATTTCTTTTAGCGTTGAAAAATACAGTTCAAGCCAAGGGCATTATGTACTTTTGTCTTACTAGCCATGCATCCAAACCGGAAGATGACCCAATTAATTTTAAAGGCTGAATCTTTAAAGCAGAGCTTTCCAAACTTTACATGTTGGTGACACACTTTTTAGACATTCATCATTTTGCAACACAGTAATTCAGTTTTACTAGCAAAACGGAGGTTAAACTAACCCCTTTCCAGCCCCGGGACAAGCGCAGGGAGCGTTTGCATGACACCCACACACTGCAGCCGACACACTAACATGTCACGACACAGTTTGGAAAGCTCTGCTTTAAAGAGCGTCCACAACTTGAGATAGATATCTGCCGCTTTGCTAACATTACAATGTATCCTTAGTTCTTTTTATATTTCACAGTGCACTGGTTTTTGCATCTTTTTCTGCTCCTGGTATTGTATAAATTCAGCTAGATAATATTTACTATCAAATGTTGAGGATGTAGAAGATGTCTTTCTGCCAAAAGCGAATTTGAAACCTCATGGAAGTTTTGAAAATGAGGACAGAGACCTTGAATTGAACTCTTTATCAATTAGAGGACTCAGTACAAAGATAACTCACAACTACTTTCTGAGATGGCTGTGAGTGGGGGGGTAGCAGGGTTGCAGCTGTGGGACTTAAGGGAAAAGCAAGGAACTAAGTATTTCAAAGGCCAAAATTATACTAAGGGGGCACATGAGTATAAGAAAGGATGCATTATAATAAATAAGAACTGAGTTAACGGACCCTTAGAGGAGGCCTAGCTGCTGGTGGTTGTTGGGGCCTTTAAAAAACAGTCAGTGATTTCTGGTTAGCTGAATATTGTTCTTTTCATGTTCTTGTGGAGGGGTCAAGGAAAATATTTTAAGTACAAGAAATCCACAGCATTTTGTAATTTTAATTCCAATTATTCTTTTGTTTGAAAGGCTACATCTGTTCCAAATTTTTCTTATATGGGAGCAAGGCTGTGCAATTATCTTTCTCATAATCTCACCATTAATCCACAAAGTGGCAACTTTAGACAATTACTGCTTCACAGGTCAGTATCTGTATTTTTATGACACTAATCAGTCATGCTCAAAATTGGCTTGATTTTCTTGTGTTTCTTCGCTGCTTAAACATCTGATTCAAGAGATTGCCCAGTGGACTACCAGAACAATTTTATGTGTTGCATAATTATATTCTGCTCTCTTTACATCAGAGGCCTTTTGGGATTTTTGCTTCATTTTGCTTCATTTCTTATCTCCATCTCTTTTCAAATGTTTTGGCTGGCATGTTCTAGTAAGTAAAACTTACAGATTTTATAGTAATGAAGGAGAAGCTGCTGACAGTCAACCAGCCTTAATTTAGTCTGTGTATATTCTATATTCTCTCCGTGTTTCCAAGAGTCCCAGCTTTCATTTTTAATGCAAATTTCTAGCCTGCATAATTGCAGAAAGCAAACCACCTGAAATTTTTTTTAGATAAACAATCCATTGTTTTCCTCCCCCACCCAACCAAGAATACATTTGTGTGTGTATCTCTAAGTCTTCCCATGCTTATAAATAATACCATATATATAAACTTAACTGCAACTTGTATAACTTAGTGGGTAAAGAAGCTGGGTGCCTGTAGTGCTGAAGTTCAGCTTTTTTATTCTAACAAATGAAAAGTGATGAATATGCTTGGACATTCAGCTGGTATATTTTCTCTGGGTGGAATTCAGTGTTGCCCTATTACAAACGTTCCATCTGTGTAAGCGTTTCAGCATTCATTCACGGACACAGTTGGGATGGGTCTCTAGTAATCTGGGGAAGTTTTGCCTCTTCACAAATTTCTCTTCGACAACATCTCATTTTATATTGCATTATAGATCTCGGTGGAAGCTATTGACAATTGAGTCATTCCTAGCTGCATATCCCTTTCTTAATTACACCGGAGTGTAACTGAACCCAGAAATATATAGCTAAATATATGAAGGGTGCATTTAAGTTAATGGCAGTGATCTATTTGAGTAGTGAACAACCATACTGACGAAATGAAGCCTTGGCTATGCAGTTGTTTCAATTATATGCCATCCCATTTTAATCTATCCTTTACCTATTATTCCCCATTAATACTGGCTTTTAACTGCAGGTTTTAAATGTTTTTGTATGACTAGAACTGACTGACGTTGAGAGTATTGCTGATTAAAACATGTCTTTTCTAGGTGTCGAAAAGAGTATGAAAATAGAGATGAAGCTGCCAAAGGAGATGAAGCTGCACGGAAAAGATTTCATGCATTTGTGCTATTTTTAGCTGAGCTTTATCTAAATCTAGAGGTAAAGGGATTTGGTTTTAAAAAAATCAGACTAGCGGTGAGAAAAGGATCTAAGCGTACATTTTGACTATAAGTCAAAAGTAGTAAAAATCTAAAAATAAGTATCATACCTTTAGCTTAGAATTCTCTTATTTATTGCATAATTTCAGTAAAATTATTATTTCTGTTAAAGTGTCCAAATCTTTGTTGAAACATCCAAGTGCCTTTTTGCTTACTTGCCAAAACATTGGATGGTGTGAACTATATATTCCTTAATGAGCAGTTGAGTAGAATTCTGCTGCTATCCTTTATCACTTTATTTCCCTAAACAAAACTGCTATACACTCGTTTATTCTTAACATGAAGCATTTTATCCTGGTTAGAAAGAGCTCCCATAACCAAGTCACCATTGGTAAGATAGTCCCTGCTCTGAGGCTTACAGTATAAAATACATGAAGGAAAAAGGATCGGAAGGGCAGGGGCTTCAAGCAATATTTCCTAGTTAGTTCTTCTAATGACCGTCTAGAATGGAAAGTGTTTGAGGCCAAGAGGAGTCAAAAGTTGTTGGGTCCTTCAGCAGAACTGATGGAGAGACCTACATTCCCAGCTCTTTCCCTCTCATGTAGCCTGATGGAATGGCTGCTGTAGATGACAAGGTTTAGTCTAGTTTCATTGTAGACTGAAGTATTTTCTTCCTTTTCTAACCAAAACTGAGAGTTTAAGGGAAGGGCCCAGAATAGGATTATTCAGACAGTAAAGTTAATCTAGAATTATTAGGTGATTAGGAATGCTAGCATGAATGTATCAATTTCTAAATACTTTATCTGCCAGCCAGCTTCCTAGAATTAGGCTTCTTAAGTCTAAGTAATGTAGTGCAATTGGCAAATAAAGTATTTAGTGTAGTTAAGTAGCATTGATTTCAACAAGCTATTATAAAAGGTGGCTTTAAATTTCCTCTTAGCTATTCAAGTGTACAAAATCATTATTCCTGATTTAGCAAGCAGGCAGAATATATATATTTGCAGAACAAAGTAGTCTTGTTGATTTTTAAAAGGGGAGAAGACTTACTGATGCCGAAAAGAAACATAGAGAAATGGCTCCCCAAAGCCAGAAAAGAAAGGGGAGGGTGTGTGTTCTTTAGCCACATACTTAACAGGGAGGAAGGTGCAATGCTAAATTTTCAGAAAGAGACCCACAGGTGGTTTAGCATAGTGCCGTCTGTGCTATTGGCCTTTCTTTGTTCTGTGGGAGGAGCAGAGTGGTTTGTTGAAAAAGCAAAGGCAGTCTGCATCTGCTCAGGGCATTTTTACTGTATTCTTCTGGGCTAGTAAAAGTATTTTTTACTTCCTATCCCAGGTATAATGTATAGACCCCTGATCATGGGCTTTTGGTTTATGGTTCTGTAAGCAGCTAGTTTTATATAGGAAAATACAATTCCAGACACTTGGGTTTAAATGACTTGCAATATTTTTAATTTTGAAGTCATCAAACCAGTGGTTCCAAACTACACTAATTTTAATGGCATGTAAACATTCATATGTGCATTTTTATAGGTAAAAGGAACTAAAGGTCAGCTAACCCGAGCAGAGATTCTTCAGACTGGACTTCATGAATTACTGAACACCCTTTTCTCTAATCCTGTGGACAACAATTTAACCTGTGCGGTGAAACTACTGAAAGTATGATGTTTTCATTATTAAGAGTTGTTTTCTACATCATACTTGATCTAATCAGGGTGCCCAAACTTTTTTCAAAGAGAGCCAGATTTGATGATGGTGATGATGATGATTATACCCCGCCCATCTGGCTGGGTTTCCACAGCTTTCAACAAAATATTAAAATACAGTGGTCTGTTAAACATTAAAGGCTTCCCTAAACAGGGCTGCCTTCAGATGTCTTCTAAAAGTCTGGTGGTTGTTCTTCTCTTTGACATCTGGTGGGAGGGCATTCCACAGGGAGGGCGCCACTACCGAGAAGGCCTTCTTCCTGGTTCCCTGTAACTTGGCTTCTCGCAGTGAAGAAACTGCCAGAAGGCCCTCGGCACTGGACCTCAGTGTCCGGGCACAACGATGGGGGTGGAGACGCTCCTTCGGGTATACTGGAATAAAGAATGTGATTAATCATAAAAATAGGTTTCAAGAGCATTCAACCAGTGGTGTGCAAAGCTTGGTGGTTTTATTATCTCCCCTACTATGGCAACTCTAACAGAAGAATAAAGAGATCTATGCATGAGGCTGTTACATATGTGTGGCATAATAAATACTGGAAGAACATCCAAGCAGTTTCTTGTTTCCATAGAAGGATATCCAAGTAGCTTAGATTTGCAGGGTGAGGGGTTTCGATGCTGCTTTTTTATTTCTATGCTGCTTTAAGAATTTTAAATATTAAGCTTTTTAAATGCATTTAATCAATTAAATAATTAAAAAGTATTATGAAGGCCTTCATCACAGACCCAGTGCTTGCAGAAATGTCATTAACCTTAAAGTCACATTTTGAAAATGTCATCTAATAGTATGTATTCTTTAGTTGACAGGCTCAGTACTAGAAGATGCATGGAAAGAAAAAGGAAAGACTTATATGAATGAAATGATACAGAAAATTGAAAATGTTGTCTTGGATGCAAATTGCAGCAGGTAGTGAGAAAATCATTGCTTCCTAGCTTTCCATTTGGGATGATTACTGTTCTTTGCCGTCTCTTAAGGTGGAACAGCTTTTAAAGCTTTCTGATCATTACTGTAGTTAAGAATTGTTGTTGTGGTATCTTTAATACAACTTGTGCTGAAATTTCTGACATGGTTTAAGTCATACTGCTTTCAAATAGATCAGTCTTTGGTAATCAATGGGTGGAATCCAACTGATGCCATTATGCTCACTGATACGCTTTTGATCCAGTAGATGCCTTCCCTAATGGAAGGAGAGGGGAGGCAATTTTAGGCAATTCTCACTGCTGCCTGCATCATCCAGCACCCAAAAAAGGCACATCAGCAAAAATAGCCTTCCCTTCTCTTCAGGGGTGTGGTTGTGCTCACCAATGTCATGTTTGTGTTGACTGAATGAGAGTATTGACTTCAAATTCAAAGTTGAGATCTTCAGATGAAGAGTGGTATAAAATTTAATAAATATATAAATGTAAATGATTACTTTCCAAATTAAATTGTCTTTGGCAATTAGTTAAAACATTGTTTTAAACTGAGTTCATGAGCAGCTGTGAATGAATGAGCAACAGGTATCAGTTTTGTTTTGTTTCTCCCTTATGTTCTGATTGCAAGCAGTGAGTAAACTACTCCCTCGTGTTGGAAATGCAGTGAGTTTTATTATGTACTTTCTTTTTACAGAGATGTAAAGCATATGCTTCTGAAACTTGTAGAACTACGGTCAAGTAACTGGGGAAGGGTGCATATAACTTCAACATACAGGGAAGCAACTCCAGAAAACGACCCTAATTACTTTATGGTAATGAATACTTGTGTTTCCTCTTGCTTCAGACGCATTTATCAGACTATGTATAAAGTACTGATAAAATGTGGAAGTAGTTACTGATAAACACAATCGTATTTTGATTTCAGAATGAACCAACGTTTTACACATCTGAAGGTGTGCCTTTCACTGCAGCAGATCCAGGTATGTCAACAACTTGATGCGGGGGGGGGGGGCAGTTAGGTAGAAATTATCTGAGGAGCTCATGAAGTCTGATATTAAGGAAAACCTCTGTAAAAATGTACAGGCAACTCCCATTTTAGGCGCGACCAATATATGCACCATCCTGCACACATGCACAGCACTGAACCCAGAAGTGACTTCACTGAAACATCACTAAAGGTGTGGGGCAGAATGGGGTTTTAGCAGGCTTTTTGAGTGGGTTTGCAATTTCATGCAAGCGCACAATGACCCCGAAAAAAACCTCTGCACAAATGGGAAGTTTCCTGTATTAACATTAGGTGGAATTCAACATTAAACAAGCTTGCCGCTTGACAGATGGAACAATCACCCCTTTCCTCTTCCCACATACTGTTCTGGGTGTTCTACACACACACACACACACACACACACACACACACACACACACCTGAGCCAGTTTAAGAAGGCCGGGGGGGGGGAGAGAGTCCCATTGCTCAGGCAGAAGCCCTTGCACAGGGTTTCCACTAAAGGGGCTCTCTTAGTGAATCCCACCCATAGCTTTAATGTTAGTTATGGAAGGATTAGAGGGCACACCAGTCAGGAAGCTAAACAAGAGCTTTGTTATCACTCCCTCTCCAACAAGAACAGAACAGCAACAGGAAACCCTTGACTCTGGCCAGGTACCTAAACAGTAGCCCTGTTCAGGTGTTAACACCTGACTAGGGAATGGCAACATGAGTAGCGGTAGTGCACTCCACCCTCAACCATGTAAGTGCCACCGCTAGCCTTCCCATGTTGAACAGGAAAGTCTGAAAGTGGTCAACTAAGTGTTCAACTGGACTTGCTTAGAAGCCCCCTGCAGATCTTCCTGCTCAACATGGGAAGGCTGGGAGTGAAACTGGAATGGAGAACCAGTGCAGCTTTTCTCATTTGTTAGTGAATTATTGGCAACAAATTATAGGATTGAAATAAAGTTTTTCCTCTGCTGTGAATCGAAGCCTTGTGGTATTTACCCCTTTCTTGGTTCTTGCACCATTTTTCTTTCATGAGAGTGTAAATTTGTATCATTGCATCTGCTTGCTGAAGCAGCTTGTTAATTTCACCTAATCTTCTTAACCTTATGTTGATGGAATGGAGTGCAACAAAGTGATGTGCCTAAAATCTTGTAAGTGGTTCTCAAAACAGCATCAAATTTACACTGATCATGCTTTGCACATTTGTTGCTTAGATACATCCAAACATTTATTTGTGTATTACTGACTGTACAGTTTTAATTATGGGTATAGTAAATGAACTAAACTTTGAAATGCAGCTTAATTTTTTAAATAAAAAAATTCTATCATAGATTATCAAGAGAAATACCAAGAACTCCTTGATAGACAAGATTTGTTTCATGAGTATGAGGAAAACGGAACAGACTTATCAGGAGCTGGAGATCCGTAAGTTCTTGTTTCAGTCTGACATTTTAATCTAGGCCTATCCTGTCTTCAGTTTGTTGTTTGAAATCCTGAATTAGGGCACCACTTTTCAAGAGTGCTTTCATCAAAACTTGACCGTTTAAAAAAATCATCTTAGAAACAATGAAGTTTCTAATAGGTATGCCTCACCTCTTGCAATTTTGCTTCGTTAGCATTCTCTGGGGCACCAATCAAATTATATCTGTTTCTACTAAAACAGTGTTGCTTTTGAAAATAAAATTTCTGTACATTCAGGAAAAAACAGCTTGGCTCTGAGCAGAAAGCCTCTTCTGCTTACAGAATTCCTGTCTCAAACTTCACAGAAGAGCACTGCACAAGAAAAATGGAATTATTGTGATAGGGTTTCTTCCTTTTGCACAAGATCATTTTCCTTTTTCTTATGAGGACTCCATATATTTAACTGTTTATAGCTTGAGTCTTCCACACATGTGGAAGACAGTTCCACACTGTGGAAGACAGTTGCTCACAGGAAAGCAAGACTTGCTTTGCACTTGAGTATTAAAGGTAATAATAATAATAATAATAATAATAATAATAATAATAATAATAATAAAGTTAAATCATATGCAATCTGACCATTAGGGCTTACTTTGCAGTGGGAAACGGAATGCACCCTGTGTATATGCAAGTTGCAGGTACACTGTACCACAGCTGCAGAAACTTTATTGTGCAAAGTCTTCCACTAGCACTTGCACAGCATTTTGCAAAATCACACTAATGAGTAAACTCATTGCTTTCACACTTCTTTGAATCCAGTGCTGTGTAAGTTTCTTTTCTGAAATATTGCACAACCTTATTCCAAACACTTGAGCATTTTGTAATTATAATGCGATTGAACAGATGAACTTAGCTTGTGCAAAATACTTCCATGTCAAATCGGCGCAATCTGTTCTGTTCATTGTCAAGGGTACATATAGGTATAAAAATGGGGCTTTGATCCTGGTGTTTATCTTGCTCTCAAAGATGGTGTCTTCTGTGACTGGAAAAGATAGTCATCTAACATATGGATTATTTTGTAGGTATTTTGATGATGATGATGATGACGATGAGATGGACCCAGAAATTGAAGAAGCATATGAAAAGTTTTGCTTAGAATCAGAACGCAAAAGGAAACAGTGAAATGCTACACGTGAATAATAGTGTTGTGTTTTTTTAAAAGAAGAAAAACAAAAACCAGCATAGGTATGAATAGCAAATAGAAGGGATGGAAAATCTTTAATATCCATACCAAACAAAGGAAATTAAGTTTCTCCTAGCAGTTAAGTTATGCAATTTCCATTTTATTAAACAGAATCTGCCAAAAAAAAATGTAAACTTAAATCCTGTAACTTAAACAAGTGTATATATATATCATAGTTTATTTTATGTACAGTTAAATAAACAATGTTTTGACTGGAACAAATTTTATTTCAAACATTTCACATTAATCTGCAAATCTAAGGGTTGTCGTGGTACATTATCACTTTTTTAAGAAAGGAAAATTCCTAGAATCATAAAATACACTATGACTTTGCAATTGTACTTCCTCGCCTTTGTATAGGATATGGCTGTCATCCTATATTTTTTAGGCTCATGAACTGTCAAATGTTTCACAATCATGAAAACTCCTACTACTCATCCACCTTGGGGGAAAATTGAAAATCTGCACATAGAGTATTGCTCTCAAACAGCTAAATATGGTAGGCATTTTAGTTCATAAAGGTTTTCAAACAAATTCACTTGGTTAAAATGTCAGGTTGATGATCTCCCAAAATGCTGGTTCAATTTAGATGTCAGGTTAGCGTAAATGAGTTTGGAGGAACAGGCATGTCTTCCGCATTTATACCTCTTCAGCCCAACCTCACATTTGATTCCTTCCTTCTGCCTTTCCTGATTTACCTTAGCCATAGTTTGTCATGATGCATAAATTGAGCAAGCTATGATTAGTGCTAATCAGGATTGCTTACAAATCATGGTTTGCAATCCCACTTCACAATGACGGAGGGAAATGGAAGTCTCACACCATCTCATCATTTACTTTCGAGAGAGAGTGATGTCTCAATTGAGGAATTCTATTTGTTTCCCTCCCCGTTTTCTTCAAAAAAAATAAATTGACATGATTCCATGATTCTGTTTTTAGTTCAGTGTTGCACAATAATGCGTGTTGCTTTGAACTGTAATGCTCAGAAATTGGCATTTCTGTTACTTCTCAATTTGGTAATTTAGATACCATATACAATCACTTGTATAGAGCTAAACAGTTTTTATTACAGAAAATAAGCCCTAAATGTTTGCTGGTTATTGTCCCTTCCCTTTTTAAGCATCTATTTTTGTCTTTACGAAATGTTGCCCAG